>NC_092291.1:3537169-3711804 GCF_036320965.1 Panulirus ornatus
ATATATATATATATATATATATATATATATATACGTCTATATACGTCTATATACGTATATATATATATATAACGTCTGAGTTATATATATATATATATATATATATATATATATATATATATATATATATATATATATATATATATATATAACTCAGACGTTATCTGCAGTGCCATATATCGCGCAGATCTGATTCAGAACCAAATATCGAGCAGGCTTTCATCATAGGGTTTAGGTATCGCAGTGATGTGGCCTAGTGTGTATTTTTGTTTATGTTATCTGAGACGACAGGGGCAGCTGAGGCCCTAATCAAGGCCATCCCATTAACGATATATATGTATATATATATATATATATATATATATATATATATATATATATATATATATATATATATATATATTATCCCTGGGGATAGGGGAGAAAGAATACTTCCCACGTATTCCCTGCGTGTCGTAGAAGGCGACTAAAAGGGAAGGGAGCGGGGGGCTGGAAATCCTCCCCTCTCATTTTTTTTTTAATTTTCCAAAAGAAGGAACAGAGAAGGGGGCCACGTGGGGATGTTCCCTCAGGGGCCAAGTCCTCTGTTCTTGACGCTACCTCGCTAATGCGGGAAATGGCGAATAGTATGAAAGAAAAAGAATATATATATATATATATATATATATATATATATATATATATATATATATATATATATATATATATATATATCTTTCTTTTTCTTTCAAACTATTCGCCATTTCCCGCATTAGCAAGGTAGCGTTAGGAACAGAGGATTAGGCCTCTAAGGGAATATCCTCACATGGCCCTCTTCTCTGTTCCTTCTTTTGGAAATATATATATATATATATATATATATATATATATATATATATATATATATATTATTCCTGCTTAATCGCTGTTTCCTGCGTCAGCTAGGTTGTGCCAGCAAACAAGCGAAGAATGGCACATCCATTCGTATACACGTATATACACAAACGCCCATACACGCACATATACATACATATACATATCATCATATACACATGTATATACACATACCCAGACATATAAACACATGTATATATTCATATTTGCTTGCCTTCATCCATTCTTGGGGTTACCCCGCCCCACAGGAAACAGCATTGCTATCCCCTGCTTCAGCGAGGTAGCACCAGGAAAACAGACAAAAGAAGAAAAGGCCACATTCATTCACACTAAGTCTCTAGCTGTCATATGTAATGCACCGAAAGTACAGCTCCCTATCCACATCCAGGTCCCACAGACCTTTCCGTGGTGTATCCTAGACGTTTCTCACCCCCTGGTTCAGCCCATTGACAGCACATCGACCCCGGTATACCACATCGTACCAATTCACTCTATTCCTTGCAAGCTTTTCACCTCCTGCATGTTCAGGCCCCAATCGCTCAAAATCTTTTTCACTCCATCCTTCCACCTCCAATTTGGTCTCCCGCTTCTCCTTGTTCCCTCCACTTCTGACACATATATCCTCTTGGTCAGTCTTTCCTCACTCATTCTCTCCATGTATCCGAACAATTTCAACATATCCTCTTGTGCTTTCTCAAGTGCACTCTTTTTATTACCACACATCTCTCTTTCCCTTTCATTACTTACTTGATCAAACCACCTCACACCACATATTGACCTTGAACAATTCATTTCCAACACATCCACCCTCCTCCGTACTACCCTATCTATAGCCCATGCCTCGCAACCATATAATATTGTTGGAGCTACTATTCCTTTAAACACCCATATTTGTACTCTGAGATGACGTTCTTCTTTCCACACATTCTTCATTGCTCGCAGAACCTTCGCTCCCTGCCCCACCCTATGACTCACTTCTAGTTCCATGGTTCCATACCCTGCTAAGTCCACTCCCAGATGTCTAAAATACCATTTCCTCCCATTTCTCTCCATTCAAACTCACACCCCAACTAACTTGTGCCTCAGTCCTGCTGAACCTAATAACCTTTCTCTTATTCACATTCACCCTCAAGTTTCTCATTTCACACTTTTCCAAACCAGTCACAAACTTATGCAGTTTCTCACTCGAATCAGCCACCAACGCTGTATCATCGGCAAACAACTTAGTTCCCAGGCCCTCTCATCCCCAACAGACTGCATACTCACACCCTGTCTCCAAAACTTGCATTTACCTCCCTAACCACTCCATCCTTAAACAAATTAAACAACCATGGTGACATCGCACACCCCTGCCACAGACTGACTTTCACTGGGAACCCATCACACTCCTATCTTCCTACGCATACACGTGCCTTGCAACCTTGATAAAAACTTCTCACTGCTTCTAACAGCTTACCTCCCACACTGAATACTCTAAGACCTTCTACAAAACATCTCCATTCACCCTCTCATATGCCTTCTTCAGATCCATAAATGCCAAATACAGATCCGTCAGTTTCTCTAAGGATTTCTCACATATGTTCTTCAGAGCAAACACCTAATTTACACATCCTCTACCACTTCTGAAACCACACTGCTCCTCCCCAATCTAATGCTCAGTACATGACTTCACCCTCTTAATTGATACCCTCCTGTTGAATGTTCCAGGAATACTCAACAAACTTATGCATCTGTAGTTTGAACACTCACCTTTATCCTCTTTGCCTTTGTAAAGTGGCACTATACATGCATTTTGCCAATCCTCAGGCACTTCACCATTATCCATACATACATTGAATATTCTTCCCATCCAATCAACAACACATTCGCCCCCCTTCTTAATGGATTCAACTGCAATACCATCCAAACCCTCTGCCTTGCCGGATTTCATCTTCCACAAGGCTTTCACCACCTCTTCTTTGTTCACCAAACCCCAACTCCCTAACTCTCTCACTTTGCATACCACCCCAATCAAAATACCCTACATCACTGTATCACCAAACACATTCAACAGACCTTTAAGATACTCACTGCGTCTCCTCCTTTCATCACTACCTGTTATCACTTCCCCTTGGTGTGAGAACTGGACAATGCATGATGCTATTCACTCTCATCCACACTCTTGCTGTCATATCTAATGCACTAAAACCAGCGCTCCTTGTCCACAACCAGGTCCCATAGACCTTTTTGTAGTTTTCCCATACGATTCATATTCCCAGGTTCTGCCCCTAATACCACATTGCTCCAGTTTGCTCTGCCTTTTGCTTTTCTTGCCAAACCCATTTGCATGTTCAGGCCCTGGATCTTCAAAGCATCTTCACTTCATCCTTCCAACTCTCCTTGGTTCCCCTCCCTTTTCCTTGTTTTGTCCACTTCTGACGTGTATATGCTCATAGTCATCCTCTCCTCATTGATCTTCTTTATATGTCTAAACCATTCCAGCACACCCTCTTCAGCTCTCATACAAACTCCTCTTAATGCCACATCTCTCTCTTTCCATGTCAATTCTTATTCCATCAACCCTCACACCATATATTGTTTTCAGACATTTCATTTCCATCACATCTATCCTCTTTTTTACATTTTTTACCTAAGGCCCATGCCTTGCATCTATACAGCACCAATAAGACTACTGAACCATTAAACATACTCATCATTGCCCTTAAAGACACTGACCTCTCTTTTTACTCATTCCTCAATGCATCTAGGGCCTTTGTACCCTCACCCACCCTATGCCTTACTGCACCTCTCTTGTTTCCATTCGCTGCCACATCCACTCTTAGATATCTAAAACACCTGACTTCCTCCAAGGATTCTCCATTCAAACTCACATTCCAAATAACCTATTCCTCATCACTACTATACCTTATAGCCTTGTACTTGTTCACATTTACTCTCAATTCTCCTTTCATATACTCCCCAAGGTCAAACACCATTCTCTGCAATTTCTGACTTGAATCTGCTACCAGTGCCATGTCATCAGCAAACAACTGACTCACCTCCCTGATCCTCTCTTCCCCAACAGATTGCATACCTGCTCCTCACTGCAAGTCCTGTGCATTCACCTTTTCACTGTCCTATCCATAAACCAGTCAAACAGCCATGGTGACATCACACACCCCTTACACAGACCCACCTTCTGGGAACACTCACCCTCCTCTCTTCCTGCTCACACACATTCCTTACTCTTTTGATAAAAGATCTGCTGCCTCTCACAGCTTCCCTCCTACGCCTGGCATAGGCTGGTGTGTGTGTGTGTGCATATATTGAAGAAAACACAATGCATGTACACAAGACTAAGAGATGAAGCACACAGATATAGAGCTCTCTCCCCATAACACAACAATAGTGATCACAAATGGTAATCACTATATATTTGCAGTACTTTCCACAGAGCATTTCTATCAACTGTATTATATTCATTCTCCAGATCCATAAATATTGTAACGGTTCTCAGTTCCTTTAAGTATTTTTCACACAGATTCTTCAGTGCAAACACTTGATATACACATCTGCCATTCCTAGAGCCTCTCTATTCCTCTCCAGTGTGAAGCTCTTTGTTTGCCACTACCCTGTCAATCACCACCTTCCCATAAAAGTTATCAGCTACACTCAACAAACATATACCTCTGTAATATGAACTGTTACTTTTGTACTCTTTGCCTTTATGCAAAGGCACTATACAGGCATCCTGCCTGTGTAGTGCCATGAACCATACATAGACTGAAATTCTAACTAACTAATCAGCAACATAATCACCTTATTAGGAAATTAAAACTCAGTACCATCCACTCCATCTGCTTTGACACACTTCATCTTATGCAACGTTTTTGTCACTTATTCTCAGTAAACCCCTTTCTATAACTCTTCACTTCATATAGGTCAGCAATCAAAGCATCCCACATTTGCCAACCCATCGCTGAACACATTCAACAACAATATTCGCTTCATCTCCTCATCACCTCCTCTCGGCTTGATACCATTTCCCCATTTGCCCCCTCCATTGATGTTCCTATTTGTTCTCTTGTTTTTCTAATACTATTAACCTGCTTCCTAAACATTTTCCTATTCCCCTGAAGTTTGCTGATACTTACCCCAACTCTCATTTGCCCTCTGTTTCATTTGTTGTACCCTTCTCTTGATGTGCCACTTTCTCTTGTATGTCTCCCGATCACTTGTACTCCTTCCTTATTCTGTAGAGAATAGTTTTTAGAAAACTAATGTTCATGGGCTTCCATTAAGATTACAAACTTCCCTATATAATTAAACTACCCACATGACATTTCTAGATTTCTGAATTAATTTTTTAGAAAATAAGTGTTTTATACAAAATTCTAACATCTTTATCTTTCACCTAAGTAGTAAAGGCTTTATATCTTTCACCAGTATGCTGCGAATGGAGGAAGAGCTCCACAATCTGCAACTCCACTCACAGCGGTCAACTCCTCTAGAGCCACCAGCCCGACTCCCACACGAGGAGGGCTGTGAGGAAACTAGCCCAGACTCCCCAACTGGTGTCCATGTCCGATACAGGGATGGCCAGAGGCTTAGCTGGTTAGAAGGTATCATTGGCTGCCTCAGGCCAGTGTGGACCATCATTGGGAAGACGGCCCTCAGTGAGAAACAAGCGCAGTGTGAGTTACTATTATTTAGATATTACTTTCAAAAATGTTTTGTTATTTTTTCATTATTATATGTAGCCAATTTCTTTTGTGATTGTGAGGTTTAGGAGAGGGTTATGCAGCAGGATCAGGTAAGAAGGTGAGGTAAGTGGGATGAAGTTGACAAGGTTCCTGTGGTGCTGATGCAGGTGTAAAGAGTGAGGCAGGCATTCTTTGGGACATTTATATGACTGCCAAGTCTCATGGAGTTTCTGCAAAAGGGAGGAGGCATTGCTGAGGTCCTGATTTAGTAGTTGAGAGCAGTTTATGCTTTATTTTACTGGAGGGGGTGGCCACAGCTCCTCTAGTTCAAGCTAATTGGTAATATAGGTGGTTGAAATATCCCATTTAAGTCTTTCTGAAGAGGCAGGGGTCAGAATACTTGGGATGGGACAACATTTCCAGACACTGGGCACATATTGAGTGTGAGAGCCAATGGAGTGTTTGAGTACATCTTGATTCCCTGATCTATATAGGTTGAAGATGCTTTGGCCACACTGATCTGTTAACTGTTTAGAGATGGCCACTATGTTTGTTATGTTGGGGCCCTGGAGAATTATTCAAGATCGTTCTCTGGTGGAAAACCAGATGCATTGGACTTCCTTCCAAGAAGGTTGAAACTGTCTACCTACTGGTGCATGACTTAAGTTACAGATTAAACAGGGTCATTGTTGCTAAATGGGATACAGTGGACTAGATGAAACGTAGCTGTGATGGTATGGTTTCACCATGTGGGAGTGTAATTTCATAATCCAGTACTTGAGGTTTGTAGTGCTCTGGTTAGTGATACTACATATATTTCCTGGATTAGCTGTACATTGTTGCACAGTTAACTTCATGTTCATTATTCATCTGAATGTGGTGTTCTGTTTTGTAAGCAACTCATCATATGTTTGTGTACATTATTATAAGCATCACTCAAAATTACATGAGCTCATATTAACAAATTCAGAATATGCAAAAAACTGTTAAGTACTTTTTAATATAACATTTTTATTCAGAAAATTGTAACATATTCCTCTCTCAGTCTTCTTTCTTTCATCCTATTCTTATTTACACTCCATTCCTTTCTGTCTTTCTGCTTTGTCTCTTTCCTTGTTCTCCATTTCCATCTTTCTTTTCTTCCCTTCCATTTTCTTGCTTTCTTCAACTCTCTACCCCCTTTTAGTCACCCTATTTTCATTTCCTTGCACATCCCTTTCTGTCTTTTCCAACTCTTTCTTTTTCTGTCTTGATCTCTCTATCTTTCGTTCCACCAGCATCTTTTTCTGTTTATCTCATATAATTTAATATGATAAGCTTATTTTGTATACAGTTGTGTATGTTTTTCACTTCAAGCATGTTGTTCCATAACTGTCTGCCTCATGGGTTTAATTAAGAAATGAAGTTGTTTGGCTTATATTTGCATTTTCCTTTTAAACTGCACCCTTTTTGTGAAAGAGACTAGTAAGGGTTACTTGTTTTGTATGTTGAACTCCTAATTTATTTGGTTAACCATTGTGATTCATTTGCAGCTGACAACTGGGAGATCCCCTTTGAAGAGGTATCGAATCTGCAGTGGCTTGGCTCTGGTGCTCAGGGTGCTGTGTTTCGTGGCCAGCTAAGGGGAAACTGGGTTGCCATCAAGAAGGTGCGAGAACAGAAAGAAACGGATATCACCCACTTAAGAAAGCTTAATCACCCCAACATTGTACAATTCCTGTGAGTATCATAAGTTATGGATAAGTGCAGTTGAAAACAAGATTACGTTCCAGCATTTGAAATTTAATGATTCTCTCTGTCTTCTTATTTGGTTAAGTCCACCCCCATCTGTCTATTACCTTTAACTTCAGTCTTATTTTTCTGTTATCTCTAACTCAAGTTCTTTTTGTCTCCTTTAACTCCAGTTCCATTTGTACAGGATGGATCAAATGCATATAACTTCTCATTTCAGTCACACAGATCCTCATTTTACATCCAGTATGATAAAAGTGTTGTTCCTCTCTAGTATAAGCGCTTTTTATATTGTTTTTTTTTTTTTGCATTGGATTAACTTTCAAATGAAATGTCTCTTCTGCATGTTGGTCATTTTCACTCCTCTAGCAACCTCATCTGAAAAACTAATGAATCTAAACAGCTTGCTAACAAATCTAAACAGCTTGTTCACAGCATCTTACAGTTTTTCTCAATCTACCTTTTAACCTTGTATCTTGAACCACCATAAATATTCACTAGCTTATCATTTGTCAGGTATGATACTTGTTCATGTTATCCAAAAAGGCTTTCATCCATACATCTGTTAAAAAGCTTTTTTGCTCTGCATATCTTTTTCATTGATCTTTGTTCGTTACATTCTCTGTTATCCTAATCCCAACAATGCCAAGTTACCATCTAATTTTCTCTTATTTCTCATGTATGGACAGAGTCCTATGAGCATCTGAGAAAGCTCTCTCTCAGTGGGGGTTACTGCTTTTGCTCCCAAAAGTTGGGAGTATCCATGAGGATTCCCTATAATCAACCAACAGATTAACCATGATCCTGGCTGATGATCCACCAGCCATATAGCAACCCTCCCAGGCCTATTACATGATTGAGGTTCTTCTCTCTCTCTCTCTCTCTCTCTCTCTCTCTCTCTCTCTCTCTCTCTCTCTCTCTCTCTCTCTCTCTCTCTCTCTCTCTCTCTCTCTCTCTCTCTCTCTCTCTCTCTCTCTCTCTCTCTCTCTCTCTCTCTCTCTCTCTCTCTCTCTCTCTCTCTCTCTCTCTCTCTCTCTCTCTCTCTCTCTCTCTCTCTCTCTCTCTCTCTCTCTCTCTCTCTCTCTCTCTCTCTCTCTCTCTCTCTCTCTCTCATTTCTTACCATTTGTTTATGCATTGTAGAGTATTTTTTGTTTATTTTTATTTTTTTTGGCTCAGGGTATTCAGTATGGACACAACCTGACAACTTATTTGGGTTTCTTAGGTCAGCTTACCCATTGTCTATCAAATGTTATGGATTCTTTGCTTTTTGGGGCTTTTCTTTTCTATTTTTTTATTTAGAAATAATGAATATTTTGATAGTGGAGGTACTGTTTGTATTGGCCTGGGATATGGTCTTATTTATAGAATGTCCTAAATGTTATAATTACATGGGTATTGTACAGAATTGTTTTGTTAGATATCATGACTTTGGTTCAAGTGGTTGAGAGGCCCACTTACCTTCATTCTCTTTTTCAGTTGCCTGCTTGTCATTGATAGTTGTTGCAGTTATCTCATAAATCTGTTTTTGATAGGTGAAGACAGATCCTGAGGTCTAAGGTTCCCATGCCTTAATTAGTGGAGGTTGTTTGTCATGGGGGAGGGTATATTTGAGATCCTTTGTTTGGACAGTTTCTTAATGGAATCTCAGTGGGGCTTTGATTATATCCTGTACAAAAGACCCTAACTGTTGCTTGATATTACCTACTTGTACAGTGGGGGTTGGGAGTTTTATATGCTTGGGGCCAAACCCCATGAACTTTGTTCTGTTATACACTTTTTAAAGTTTTCCATACTGTTAACATTCATATTTACATCACACATCATATTTCTTTTAGTCACTACCCTGAAACTAAAGAAGTATCTCTTTTCATCCATATTTACATGTTTCAAGAAACTTGATAGATGTGGTCATGTTTCTTCATTTACTCTATTTTGTGTGGTAGAAAAATTTAAGGCCTCTAAACTCTGCACTCTTATTTAAAGAACCAACATTATTGATCTCAAGAACTTCTCTGTTAGTTCCTTGTTCTTTTTTGAGTGAGGTAACCAAACTTGATAGGCATATTCCATTATAGGTTTCATATACTAATTACAGTAGGTAGCTTGCTGAACATTCAGTGCTGTTGTCCACGATCAAGCAATGTGCTTTCTGCTGCATGTTGAATACTGCATGCTCTGTTGGATGGCCATAGTCACTGTAGCTGCCAGGAGGCCTTGATAACCCAGTTGTGACTATGGTATAGGGTTTTACCTGTGATTTCTTAAGGGCAAGATGCACAAGACAGAAACGGGCAACTATGCCAAAAAAAGGCAGCTATGTATGAAAATGCCATTTTCAGGGCAGATTTTGCCTTTATGCAAGGAACAATTTTTGAACATGTATTTAGATTTTCAATAAGAATATTCTAAAACCTGCATAATTACATGTCTTTACTAAATTTCTTCATATTTTGGCAAGTGCTACAATTTCTTACCCCCAGTTAGTGCAAGGTGTCATTTACAAATCTGAAAAAGGGCAAGGCACCATGCTGGAGGGCAGAGCGCTGTGTCAGGCTAAAATAGCCTAAAAAACACTGTGGTGGCTGGTTTTGCACTGTTTATAGATACTCACTTCATCTACTTCACCCATACTACCTTTAGTTAGGATTAGCCAATCTGTTCAATAGCATTTTTTTTCTAACCAAGAAATACTTGATTTTTAACCCTTAAACTGCTGTGGTAATTGTTTGACAATGCACAGTTCACTGCTGTTATTTTCAGTTGATGATGTAATGGTTTCTGCCTTCATATGAATTCCCAGATAATGTTTGATTCTACCAGTTATCCATAGATGTCTCTAGCACTCTCTCACCTTAGCTGGAAAAAATATTACATTCCTCTGTTGCTCATATACAGTATATCATCATAAAAGTTGTGCATTATGCAGTCTCCCACACTCTATCCCCAAGTAAACCACCACTTATGAAAATTTAGTTAGTTTTAGAATATACAAACAATTCCTGTAATATTATTATTTACCTTTTGGTAATGAGAGGAATACATTCATTATTGATTATGTGATAAGATGATTTGTTCAATTTATTTTGCTAAATAAGTTTTATGTAAAGATGTAGGCAGAAATTACATAGAAAGTAAGAATTTGTGTATTAGAATTAGTATATATGATAAAATATAAAGTATATTTTATGTGTAGGGTGGTGAAGAGATACCAAATGAGAGTAGATGAAATTAGGGGAGTGGGTGAGGAGTGCGAAGTAAAGCAGTGCTGATATGCGAGTGGCATGCAGAAGGTGCATGGGCATCTTAAAAATGGTATTGAGCAGTGAAAGACAAAATATAGGTATATGGGTGTTACTTACATAGAGGGAGTGCAAGTGATTAGATGATGTACAAGAGAAAGTGGGAGACAGTCAAATTGAAGGTGCTGGGGTTGAAAGAGAGAGCAAATGAGAGTTGGGGTGAGTATCTATCTATCTGTTTATATCTTTGATGCCCATTCCCTCTGGGAACTCCTATCAAGGGGTGGCCGTGGCAAAAGAGTGTCCACTTATCCCTGTCCTGACATGTTTCCCTCACATACACCTTTCCATGCATTCTTCCTCTATTTTTCTCCCTCCAGTATTCCTCCACCCTATTTGCTCATGTCACAGGTGGTCTTCCACTCACACTAACCCCTTAAATTGTACCGTCATGCACTCCTTTTAAACTCCCAGTCTTGCATTCTTTCCACATGCCCAAACCAACTCAAAGTATTATGTTTCACCCATTTTACCACACAACAGTTCATTCCCTTTGCATTCCTTGCCATGCCACATCTCTCATACACCCTTTCATTTCTTTCTTTGTTCCATCTAATCACACCACATGCTCTTCTCAAATAGCTCATTTCTACAGCCTGGATTCTTGACCTCTGTGCCTCATTCCATGTCCATGTTTTGGCTGTACAGGTTAGTGTTGGGAGGATTGTGCTGTCCCTTAATCCTCTCTTCACTTCCATACTTACACCTCTACCCTTTATTATTTTATTAAGGAACCCAATGACTCTTCTACCCTGTACTGCTCTCTCCCTTATCTCTCCTTCCATATCACCACACTACCCAAGACATCTCCCAGATACTGAAATTCTCTCACTTCCAGTATCTTTCCCCCCATATCCACAGCACAATTTAGTACACTTTCTTTTTTCACTATATGGTTTTACAAAATCTGTACTTTCCCTACGTTTTCTTTCATACACTATTACTATACTTTAACTTGCATTTACCTTCAATCTCCTCCACTTACACTCATCATGATACACACTTACAACCTTCTGCAACCCCTTTTCATTCTCCGCAAACAACACGGTAAAACGCAAACAGGCTTGCCACTAGCCACCAAATCTTACTGCCACACTCCATCTCTGCTTCCCTTTTCCCTAGTTTTGCTTTCATCTCTCTTATCACACCATCCAAGTCTATGTAAAAAAGCCACGGTGATATCACACCTACATGTGTATATATATGTGTATACGAGTGGATGGGCCATTCTTTGTCTGTTTCCTTGTGCTATCTTGCTGATGCAGGAAATGGCAGTCAAGTATAATTAAAATAATGTGTAGAAGGCGAGAACATTATCTCAGAGAGCAAAAATGGGAATGTTTGAAGGAATAGTGGTTCCAACAATGTTATAAGGTTGCAAGGCATGGGCTATAGGGTTTGTGTGGAGGAGGGTGGATGTGTTGGAAATGAAATGTTTGAGGACAATATGTGTTGGGAGGTGGTTTGATTGAGTAAGTAATTGAAGGGTAAGAGAGATGTGTGGTAATAAAAATAGTGTGGTTGAGAGAGCAGAAGAGGGTGTTTTGAAATGGTATGTACACATGGAGAGAATGAGTGAGGAAAGACTGACAAAGGGGATATATGTGTCATAGGTAGAGGGAAGAAGGAGAAGCAGGAGACCAAATTGGAGGTGGAAGGATGGAGTGAAAAAGATTTTTAGCGATCGGGGCCTGAACATGCAGGAGGGTGAAGGATGAGCAAGGAATAGAGTGAATTGGAACGATGTGGTATACCAGGTTTGACGTGCTGTCAGCGGATTGAACCAGGGCATGTGAAGCATCTGAGGTAAACCATGGAAAGGTCTGTGGGGCCTAAATGTGGAAAGGGAGCTGTGGTTGGAGTGCATTATACATGACAGCTAGAGACTGAGTGTGAATGAACGTGGCTTTTTTGTCTTTTCCTGGAGCTGCGTTGCTGGAGGTGGAGGATGCTATTTCATGTGTGGAGGGTTGGTGACAGGAATGGATGAAGGCAGCAAGTATGGATATGTAAATGTGTATATATGTATGTGTTGTATACATTGAAATGTATATGTATGTATATGTGCACGTGTGGATGTTTATGTGTATACATGTGTATGTGGGCGGGTTGGGCCATTCCTCATCTGTTTCCTTGTGCTACCTCGCTAACACGGGAGACAGCGGTTAAGTATAATATATATATATATATATATATATATATATATATATATATATATATATATATATATATATATATATATATATATATATATATTTGTTTTATTTTTTTTTTTGCTTTGTTGCTGTCTCCTGCGTTTGCGAGGTAGCGCAAGGAAACAGATGAAAGAAATGGCCCAACCCACCCCCATACACAATGTACACACACACACACGCCCACACACGCAAATATACATACCTATACATCTCAATGTACACACATATATATATACACACACAGACACATACATATATACCCATGCACACAATTCACACTGTCTGCCCCTATTCATTCCCATCGCCACCTCGCCACACATGGAATACCATCCCCCTCCCCCCTCATGTGTGCGAGGTAGCACTAGGAAAAGACAACAAAGGCCCCATTCGTTCACACTCAGTCTCCAGCTGTCATGCAATAATGCCCGAAACCACAGCTCCCTTTCCACATCCAGGCCCCACACAACTTTCCATGGTTTACCCCAGACGCTTCACATGCCCTGATTCAATCCACTGACAGCATGTCAACCCCGGTATACCACATCGATCCAGTTCACTCTATTCCTTGCCTGCCTTTCACCCTCCTGCATGTTCAGGCTCTGATCACTCAAAATCTTTTTCACTCCATCTCTCCACCTCCAATTTAGTCTCCAACTTCTCCTCGTTCCCTCCACCTCCGACACATATATCCTCTTGGTCAATCTCTCCTCACTCATTCTCTCCATGTGCCCAAACCATTTCAAAACACCCTCTTCTGCTCTCTCAACCACACTCTTTTTATTTCCACACATCTCTCTTACCCTTACATTACTTACTCGATCAAACCACCTCACACCACACATTGTCCTCAAACATCTCATTTCCAGCACATCCACCCTCCTGTGCACAACTCTATCCATAGCCCACGCCTCGCAACCATACAACATTGTTGGAACCACTATTCCTTCAAACATACCCATTTTTGCTTTCTGAGATAATGCTCTCGACTTCCACACATTCTTCAATGCTCCCAGGATTTTTGCCCCCTCCCCCACCCTATGATTCACTTCTGCTTCCATGGTTTCATCCACTGCCAGATCCACTCCCAGATATCTAAAACACTTTACTTCCTCCAGTTTTTCTCCATTCAAACTTACCTCCCAATTGACTTGGCCCTCAACCCTACTGTACCTAATAACCTTGCTCTTATTCACATTTACTCCTAACTTTCTTCTTTCGCACACTTTACCAAACTCAGTCACCAGCTTCTGCAGTTTCTCCCATGAATCAGCCACCAGCGCTGTATCATCAGCGAACAACGACTGACTCACATCCCAAGCTGTCTCATCCACAACAGACTTCATACTTGCCCCTCTTTCCAAAACTCTTGCATTCACCTCCCTAACAACTCCATCCATAAACAAATTAAACAACCATGGAGACATCACACACCCCTGCCGCAAACCTACATTTACTGAGAACCAATCACTTTCCTCTCTTCCTACACGTACACATGCCGTACGTCCTCGATAAAAACTTTTCACTGCTTCTAACAACTTGCCTCCCACACCAAATATTCTTAATACCTTCCACAGAGCATCTCTATCACCTCTATCATATTCTTTCTCCAGATCCATAAATGCTACATACAAATCCATTTGCTTTTCTAAGTATTTCTCACAAACATTCTTCAAAGCAAACACCTGATCCACACATCTTCTACCACTTCTGAAACCACACTGCTTTTCCCCAATCTGATGCTCCGTACATGCCTTCACCCTCTCAATCAATACCCTCCCATATAATTTACCAGGAATACTCAACAAACTTATGCCTCTGTAATTTGAGCACTCACTCTTATCCCCTTTGCCTTTGTACAATGGCACTATGCACGCATTCCGCCAATCCTCAGGCACCTCACCATGAGTCATACATACATTAAATAACCTTACCAACCAGTCAACAATACAGTCACCCCCTTTTATTTATGAATTCCACTGCAATACCATCCAAACCTGCTGCCTTGCCGGCTTTTATCTTCCGCAAAGCTTTTACTACCTCTTCTCTGTTTACCAAATCATTTTCCCTAACCCTCTCACTTTGCACACCACCTCGACCAAAACACCCTATATCTGCCACTCTATCATCAAACACATTCAACAAACCTTGAAAATACTCACTCCATCTCCTTCTCACATCACCACTACTTGTTATCACCTCCCCATTTGCGCCCTTCACTGAAGTTCCCATTTGCTCCCTTGTCTTACGCACTTTATTTACCTCCTTCCAGAATATCTTTTTATTCTCCCTAAAATTTAATGATACTCTCTCACCCCAACTCTTATTTGCCCTCTTTTTCACCTCTTGCACCTTTCTCTTGACCTCCTGTCTCTTTCTTTTATACATCTCCCACTCAATTGCATTTTTTCCCTGCAAAAATCGTCCAAATGCCTCTCTCTTCTCTTTCACTAATAATCTTACTTCTTCATCCCACCACTCACTACCCTGTCTAATCAACCCACCTCCCACTCTTCTCATGCCACAAGCATCTTTTGCGCAATCCATCACTGATTCCCTAAATACATCCCATTCCTCCCCCACTCCCCTTACTTCCATTGTTCTCACCTTTTTCCATTCTGTACTCAGTCTCTCCTTGTACTTCCTCACACAAGTCTCCTTCCCAAGCTCACTTACTCTCACCACCCTCTTCACCCCAACATTCACTCTTCTTTTCTGAAAACCCATACAAATCTTCACCTTAGCCTCCACAAGATAATGATCAGACATCCCTCCAGTTGCACCTCTCAGCACATTTACATCCAAAAGTCTGTCTTTCGCGCGCCTGTCAATTAACACGTAATCCAATAATGCTCTCTGGCCATCTCTCCTACTTACATACGTATACTTATGTATATCTCGCTTTTTAAACCAGGTATTCCCAATCACCAGTCATTTTTCAGCACATAAATCTCCAAGCTCTTCACCATTTCCATTTACAACACTGAACACCCCATGTATACCAATTATTCCCTCAACTGCCACATTACTTACCTTTGCATTCAAATCACCCATCACTATAACCCTGTCGTGTGCATCAAAACCACTAACACACTCATTTAGCTGCTCCCAAAACACTTGCCTCTCATGATCTTTCTTCTCATGCCCAGGTGCATATGCACCAATAATCACCCATCTCTCTCCATCAACTTTCAGTTTTACCCATATTAATCGAGAATTTACTTTCTTACACATATTCCCACAACTCCTCCCAAGACATTCCCAAACCACTCTTCCCCTTTACCCTTGAGCTTCGTTTCACTCAGAGCGAAAACATCCAAGTTCCTTTCCTCAAACATACTACCTATCTCTCCTTTTTTCACATCTTGGTTACATCCACACACATTTAGACACCCCAATCTATATATATATATATTTTTTTTTTTTTTGCCGCTGTCTCCCGCATTTGCGAGGTAGCGCAAGGAAACAGACGAAAGAAAATGGCCCAACCCACCCCCATACACATGTATATACATACGTCCACACACGCAGATATACATACCTACACAGCTTTCCATGGTTTACCCCAGACGCTTCACATGCCTTGATTCAATCCACTGACAGCACGTCAACCCCGGTATACCACATCGCTCCAGTTCACTCTATTCCTTGCCCTCCTTTCACCCTCCTGCATGTTCAGGCCCCGATCACACAAAATCTTTTTCACTCCATCTTTCCACCTCCAATTTGGTCTCCCTCTTCTCCTCGTTCCCTCCACCTCCGACACATATATCCTCTTGGTCAATCTTTCCTCACTCATTCTCTCCATGTGCCCGAACCATTTCAAAACATCCTCTTCTGCTCTCTCAACCACGCTCTTTTTATTTCCACACATCTCTCTTACCCTTACGTTACTTACTCGATCAAACCACCTCACACCACACATTGTCCTCAAACATCTCATTTCCAGCACATCCATCCTCCTGCGTACAACTCTATCCATAGCCCACGCCTCGCAACCATACAACATTGTTGGAACCACTATTCCTTCAAAACATACCCATTTTTGCTTTCCGAGATAATGTTCTCGACTTCCACACATTCTTCAAGGCTCCCAGAATTTTCGCCCCCTCCCCCACCCTATGATCCACTTCCGCTTCCATGGTTCCATCCACTGCCAGATCCACTCCCAGATATCTAAAACACTTCACTTCCTCCAGTTTTTCTCCATTCAAACTCACCTCCCAATTGACTTGACCCTCAACCCTACTGTACCTAATAACCTTGCTCTTATTCACATTTACTCTTAACTTTCTTCTTTCACACACTTTACCAAACTCAGTCACCAGCTTCTGCAGTTTCTCACCTGAATCAGCCACCAGCGCTGTATCATCAGCGAACAACAACTGACTCACTTCCCAAGCTCTCTCATCCCCAACAGACTTCATACTTGCCCCTCTTTCCAAAACTCTTGCATTCACCTCCCTAACAACCCCATCCATAAACAAATTAAACAACCATGGAGACATCACACACCCCTGCCGCAAACCTACATTCACTGAGAACCAATCACTTTCCTCTCTTCCTACACGTACACATGCCTTACATCCTCGATAAAAACTTTTCACTGCTTCTAACAACTTGCCTCCCACACCATATATTCTTAATACCTTCCACAGAGCATCTCTATCAACTCTATCATATGCCTTCTCCAGATCCATAAATGCTACATACAAATCCATTTGCTTTTCTAAGTATTTCTCACATACATTCTTCAAAGCAAACACCTGATCCACACATCCTCTACCACTTCTGAAACCACACTGCTCTTCCCCAATCTGATGCTCTGTACATGCCTTCACCCTCTCAATCAATACCCTCCCATATAATTTACCAGGAATACTCAACAAACTTATACCTCTGTAATTTGAGCACTCACTCTTATCCCCTTTGCCTTTGTACATTGGCACTATGCACGCATTCCGCCAATCCTCAGGCACCTCACCATGAGTCATACATACATTAAATAACCTTACCAACCAGTCAACAATACAGTCACCCCCTTTTTTAATAAATTCCACTGCAATACCATCCAAACCTGATGCCTTGCCGGCTTTCATCTTCCGCAAAGCTTTTACTACCTCTTCTCTGTTTACCAAATCACATACATATATGTATATATATATATATATATATATATATATATATATATATATATATATATATATATATATATTTTTTTTTTTTTTTTTTTTTTTATACTTTGTCGCTGTCTCCCGCGTTTGCGAGGTAGCGCAAGGAAACAGACGAAAGAAATGGCCCAACCCCCCCCCCATACACATGTACATACACACGTCCACACACGCAAATATACATACCTACACAGCTTTCCATGGTTTACCCCAGACGCTTCACATGCCTTGATTCAATCCACTGACAGCACGTCAAACCCTGTATACCACATCGCTCCAATTCACTCTATTCCTTGCCCTCCTTTCACCCTCCTGCATGTTCAGGCCCCGATCACACAAAATCTTTTTCACTCCATCTTTCCACCTCCAATTTGGTCTCCCTCTTCTCCTCGTTCCCTCCACCTCCGACACATATATCCTCTTGGTCAATCTTTCCTCACTCATTCTCTCCATGTGCCCAAACCATTTCAAAACACCCTCTTCTGCTCTCTCAACCACGCTCTTTTTATTTCCACACCTCTCTCTTACCCTTACGTTACTTACTCGATCAAACCACCTCACACCACACATTGTCCTCAAACATCTCATTTCCAGCACATCCATCCTCCTGCGCATATATATATATATATATATATATATTTTCTTTCTTTCTTTCTTTCATACTATTCGCCATTTCCCGCATTAGCGAGGTAGCGTTAAGAACAGAGGACTGGGCCTTAGAGGGAATATCCTCACCTGGCCCCCTTCTCTGTTCCTTCTTTTGGAAAATTAAAAGAAAAACGAGAGGGGAGGATTTCCAGCCACCCGCTCCCTCCCCTTTTAGTCGCCTTCTACGACACGCAGGGAATACGTGGGAAGTATTCTTTCTCCCCTATCCCCAGGGATATATATATATATATATATATATATATATATATATATATATATATGTGTGACCTGACATCTGACCTTCCTCTCCTTACGTTGTGTGTGGACAGGGTTTTTCTGATTGATGCTTCTTAACAGTTATTCCAGTTTACAGTTTGCCTTTGTTGAAATGGCCAAAGGACATATTTATATTACGATCAAATGAACTCTCTTGCATTGAGCTCATAATGTAGTGTACATATTCTTCATTGCCTTTAGAAACTGTCACTTCATCATATGTTATATATGATGCTTATATGATGTTGTTATTAAGAACCTCTGGTGAAGTTCAAATTTTCAGTTTATGTTTACATCAAATTCTGCTTACTAAAACTGATCAAAATAATTTTTTTTGTCAACAACTGATGAAATATTGTATGTGGCTGAACATAGTGTTATTTAAGGTACAATCAAAACTGTGGATGTCCACCCAAATGAGAGGTTCTTTGTAAAGGTTGATGCTTGTTCCTTATTTTGAGATGGCTTCTTTATCTAGGAGGTATGATAAATGGAAGAACATACAGATCACATACATAAGTAATGTAGAAACTTAATGTTACAGGTAAAAAGCTTTATCAGGAAATGTTCTGTTTGGGACTGATACTAAACTAGAACTTTTCAGCACTATTTCTTTCTGTACTGTATTTTCCTCTGAACACATCTTCATCTTCCTTTTATCTGCAAGCAACTGCAACAGTGATAGTTTGAAGTGTCTGTTAAATCTCATGAGATGTACTAGTTCCATTGTTTAATTCATTGTGTATAATTAGGAAATGTTGAAATTATTTGAAGATGAAATATAATGTTTAGATAAATGCTTCTATTGAAATGCTGTGGTGGAATAGATCATTGTTACACAGGATATAAGACATTGTGTGTAGATAATGAAGCTACTGTTTTTTTTCTAGAAAAGCTCATAGCAGTTGCTGTCTACTTGTATATACTTTTTGTTATACTCACTTTTTTATGTTTGGCTGTTGTTTATATATAAATGTAATGGTCAGGAACTTATTATTTTATTACTATTGTCTATTATTGATTGTACAGTTAAACAGAAGCAGTAATACTTGTGGATTTTAATGCATATATTTAACCATTATACATATTGTTTATATTTACTAAATATCCACAGGGGTGTATGCACAGCTGCTCCATGCTATTGTATTGTGATGGAATATTGCCCCTATGGTCCACTCTACAACCTCCTTAAAGAAGGGCGTGACATCCCTCCTGACAGAGTTGCTAACTGGGCCAAGGAGATAGCATCAGGAATGAACTATCTACACCAACACAAGATCATTCACAGGGACCTCAAAAGCCCTAAGTAAGACCTCAAATGATACTGGCGTTAAATCTCATGTTTGCCATTGATTTCTCACTGAAACTGATTAATATGATTTTCATTTAGAATTGGTATGTATTAATACATAGCAGTAATATCATGGTACAGTGTTAATGCTATGCATTCACAGTCCTTGAGGTCTACATTCATTTACTGGGCTGAACAGAGTTGGCTGGTGGTTACTGGCTTAGGTTTATGTTGTTGTTTCTTTAGCATGTCTCCTTCCTAAGGAGGTTTTGACATCAGAGGATACTGTCTCTTGGCAACAGCAGGAACACAAAGAAGTAACAACTTAAAGGTTGTCTGTTTCTGTGGTTTTCAACCTTAATGAATCACTTAACACTTATTGTTAGTACCACATTTTGTCTCAAATCTTAGTCTAATTTAGTGACATACTTAGATAAATTGTACATTTACAGCACTATGTAACTAAGAATTACATGTTCATTGTACTGTCCAACATTCCTTAAACTGTGTTATTCCTTTTTCTTTTCACTTATGATTAGAACTTCCAGAATTAACACTTAAGTACCATTAGAATGATTTTCTTGTACCACTTTTGGTACATATACCTTTGGTTGGGAAATTCAGATTTGTTATAGTGCTGGTACAAAATGATGAAAGATTTACTGACATTAAGATTTTTGTTCTATAAAAGAAAATCAGTACAGGTACACCACTGATTTTCCGGCACTTTTGGTTCCAGCACCTTGCTGGATTAACCATTTTGCTGGACCAAACATGGTCACGTTATAGTAATTCATGACCATACCTCTAACCCATATGTCTAAAGTGTACCATGGACTGCTAGAAATTTAGATTAAACAAATATTAAATGTTTAAGCACCCTAAGATGGTAAGTCTGTCTTTAAATTGTTTGAATCCTGTGGGGTTTCTTCGTCTTCTGTTGTTAGTGTTTTCCTTGATGTGCATCGCCAGAATAATGTAGTTTCATCTGCATTATACACCTGCTCAGGACTGAGGTGCTCATCTGCTACGAGTTTTGCAAATTCATCCACATACTCGGCAGCTCCTTCGTGGTTTGCTGACTGCTTTTCTCTGCACAGTTTATTCATGAAATTCCATGACACTTCTTGAATCTTTGAAACCATCCTTCACAATAGTCATGCTCATGTTGTAATTTAAGTTCTTTATGGAACAACTAAGCCTGGTCCATTATCTTGCTACCTGACAAGTCCACTTCATCACTCCGATGCTGTTGAAACCGTTCCAGCATCACTCGATCATGCTCAGTTCTCTTACCATCTTTCACTGTTTTTCTAATCGTCATTTGCTTCTTTGAATTGCTGTCTGCATAGAATTTCAATATTTTCTCCCTTTGCTCCTTATATCATAAACAGTTGATGAACCAATACTGTAGATGTCACACTGCTTATGCACCGAAACACCATGGTCCATTTTTTCAACAGTTCTGTTGTTTACCTTTGACGTCACGAGTGACACTCTCATATGTCTTAGAAGCCATAGCTAGGGTTGAATTTAAGCAAAATAAGCTAAGAATCTCACAGAATTGTGGTATCATCACCAGCAAGTGCGGTGTAAAGAATGTAAATAAGTGCGCCGTACACACAACGCCATCTGTGGCCACAGTAATTTCAAGTTCCCTCATGTAATTTTCTCCGGACTAAAGGAGGCACTGAACCATCAATTGCTGGAAAATCGGTGGTGTACCTGTAATAGAGATTTGATGTTTTTTTTCTTTTGTTGATTATACTTGTCAGAAAACTTTTTTCTTACTAAGGAGAGGAGTATTACTCTAAATGCTTTTCCTTATCTAACTTTTCACCTTGTTCTACAGTGTTCTCATTGGGAGTAACCAGGAGGTAAAGATTAGCGATTTTGGAACATGCCGGGAATGGAATGATGTGAGCACAAGAATGAGCTTTGCAGGAACATTGGCTTGGATGGCACCAGAAGTTATTCGTAATGAACCATGTAATGAGAAGGTTGACATATGGTGAGTACAGCATTTGGTTGATTATAATGATATTAGGTGTTACAGTAATCTGCCTGCTTAAGGTAACACCATGTGTGAAAGGCCACCTTTGGTGAGGCTATATCATCAGGAGTACAGTATCATCAAAGAATCTCTCTCTCCAATGAAGTTCCCATTTTTCTGCTACTGGAATTAACACATCCTTGGGATGCAGGAGCCTCTTGAAAGAAATCCTGGGTAAAACCAGGACTCTTTCATAGAAAATTGTTGGGTAATTATAAGTAAATTATTATATAATAGGTAGAAGCTGTCTTTTCTATCTGCATCATCCACATATGGACTCTAGGTACTCTGTCCACAAACTTACAGTCTCTCCTTGTCACAAATAACAGTTGACAACACTTAACTCACATAACTCATTCTTCGCAACTCTAGATATTCCTGCGGTGAGGTTTGTGTTTCCCCTGCCTTTTGGCAAAATAGTAGGAGAAATAGATAGAAGTAGGTAGGAACATTAGGCAGGAGCTTTAGTTATTAGTATTAGAAAGAAGTAGTAGGTAGGAGCATTAACTAGGAGAATTAGGTAAAAGTAGTAGGTTGTAACATTAGGTAGGAGTATTAGTAGACACATTAGGTAAAAGTTGGTGGTAGGAATATTAGGTAGGAACCTCTGAAAACTCTGCACTGTAGTTGCCCTCTACCAGTGGCCTTTTAAGGGTGAGATGTTAAAGGCTAAGAAGCTGCAGTGGAGTTCATCAGTTATGTAGACTCTTTTGCCGTGGCCACCCCCTTGAGGGAGTTTCCAAAGGGAATGAGCATCATGGACAAAGATTAGATAGATAGATAGTAGTTGGTAGGCAGCCAATGACCAGGGAGGTATATTACCAATACTACCTGCCAGGATATTGGGAGGGTAAGTACTGCTGCATAGTGAGCCAGCACTTTAGTGGTTGTCAAGTTGCAATCCTGTGACCCAGTTAGGTGTCTTTTCTTTCTGCTTCACCCACTCCTGGACTACTGGCATTCTGTCCTCAAACTTACAGTCTCTTTGTCATAAACACTACAAGACTCGTTACTCTCTCACTCATTTTTTGCAACTCTAGATTTTGCTCCGGTAAGCACTGTATGCTATCCCTGCCTTTTGGCAAAATGGTAGGAGCAATAGATGGAAGCAGTAAGTAGGAACATTTGAGTAGGAGCATTAGGTAGAAACATTAGGTAGGAACATTTGGCGGAAGCTTTGGGTAGAAGTAGTCGGTAAGATTAGGTTGGAACCTCTGCAAGCACTGCACTAGACTTGCCTTCTGCCAGTGGTCCGTTAAGGGTAAGGCATAAAGGCTAAGAAGTGGCACTGGAGTTCACTAGTTATTGAGAGACTGTTGCCATTGCCATCCCTTTCAGGGAGCTTCAGATATGAACAGGCACCAGAGATATAAATAGATAGATAATATTTTGTATTTATTTATCTTGCTTTGTCGCTGTCACCCGTGTTAGCGAGGTAGCGCAAGGAAACAGACGAAAGAATGGCCCAACCCCCCACACACACATGTATATACATACATGTCCACACACGCAAATATACATACCTATACATCTCAATGTATACATATATATACACACACAGACGTATACATATATACACATGTACGTGATTCATACTGTCTGCCTTTATTCATTCCCATCGCCACCTCGCCGCACATGGAATAACCAACTCCCTCCCCCCTCATGTGTGCGAGGTAGCGCTAGGAAAGACAACAAAGGCCCCATTCGTTCACACTCAGTCTCTAGCTGTCATGTAATAATGCACTGAAACCACAGCTCCCTTTCCACATCCAGGCCCCACAGAACTTTCCATGGTTAACCCCAGATGCTTCACATGCCCTGGTTCAATCCATTGACAGCACGTCGACCCCAGTATACCACATCGTTCCAATTCACTCTATTCCTTGCACGCCTTTCACCCTCCTGCATGTTCAGGCCCCGATTACTCAACATCTTTTTCACTCCATCTTTCCACCTCCAATTTGGTCTCCCACTTCTCCTCGTTCCCTCCACCTCTGACACATATATCCTCTTGGTCAATCTTTCCTCACTCATTCTCTCCATTTGACCAAACTATTTCAAAACACCCTCTTCTGCTCTCTCAACCACACTCTTTTTATTACCACACATATCTCTTACCCTATTATTACTTACTCAATCAAACCACCTCACACCACATATTGCCCTCAAACACCTCATTTCCAGCACATCCACCCTCCTGCGCACAACTCTATCCATAGCCCACACCTCGCAACGATACAACATTGTTGGAACCACTATTTCTTCAAACATACCCATTTTTGCTTTCGGAGATAATGTTCTCGACTTCCACACATTCTTCAAGGCTCCCAGAATTTTTGCCCCCTCCCCCACCCTATGATCCTATGATTCACTTCCGCTTCCCTGGTTCCATCCGCTACCAAATCCACTCCCAGGTATCAAAAACACTTCACTTCCTCCAGTTTTTCTCCATTCAAACTTACCTCCCAATTGACTTGACCCTCAACCCTACTGTAATAACTTGCTCTTATTCACATTTACTCTCAACTTTCTTCTTTCACACACTTTACCAGACTCAGTCACCAGCTTCTGCAGTTTCTCACCCATATCAGCCACCAGCGCTGTATCATCAGCGAACAACAACTGACTCACTTGCCAAGCTCTCTCATCCACAACAGACTGCATACTTGCTCCTCTTTCCAAAATTCCTGCATTCACCTCCCTAACAACCCCATCCATAAAGAAATTAAACAACCATGGAGACATCACACACCCCTGCCGCAAACCTACAATCACTGAGAACCAATTACTTTCCTCTCTTCCTATATGTACACATGCCTTACATCCTCGATAAAAACTTTTCACTGCTTCTAACAACTTGCCTCCTACACCATATATTCTTAATACCTTCCACATAGCATCTCTATCAACTCTATCACATGCCTTCTCCAGATCCATAGATGCTACATACAAATCCATTTGCTCTTCTAGGTATTTCTCACATATATTCTTCAAAGCAAACACCTGATCCACACATCCTCTACCACTTCTGAAACCACACTGCTCTTCCCCAGTCTGATGCTCTGTACATGCCTTCACCCACTCAATCAATACCCTCCCATATAATTTCCTAGGAATACTCAACAAACTTATACCTCTGTAATTTGAGAACTCACTCTTATCCCCTTTGCCTTTGTACAATGGCACTATGCAAGCAGTCCGCCAATCCTCAGGCACCTCACCATGAATCATTTCATTTTTTTTTTATATTGCTTTGTCGCTGTTTCCCGCGCCTGTGAGGTAGCGCAAGGAAACAGACAAAAGAAATGGCCCAACCCACCCCCACACACATGCACACACACACACACACACACACACACACACACACACACACGTCCACACATGCAAACATACACACCTACACATCCCAACGTACACACATATATACACACACTGACACACACATATACACACATGCACACAATTCACACTGTCTTCCCCTACTCACCCCCATCGCCACCCTGCCACACACGGAATAACATCCCCCTCCCCCCTCATGTGCGCGAGGCACCACCAGGAAAAGACAACAAAGGCCCCATTTGCTCACACTCAGTCTCCAGCTGTCATGCAATAATGCCCGAAACCACAGTTCCCTTTCCACATCCAGGCCCCACAGAGCTTTCCGTGGTTTACACCAGACGCTTCACATGCCCTGATTTAATCCATTGACAGCATGTCGACCCCGGTATACCACATCGATCCAATTCACTCTATTCCTTGCCCGCCTTTCACCCTCCTGCATGTTCAGGCCCCGATCACTCAAAATTTTTTTCACTCCATCTTTCCACCTCCAATTTGGTCTCCCAGTTCTCCTCATTCCCTCCACCTCCAATATCCTCTTGGTCAATCTTTCCTCACTCGTTCTCTCCATGTGCCCAAACCATTTCAAAACACCCTCTTCTGCTCTCTCAACCACGCTCTTTTTATTTCCAAACATCTCTGTTACCCTTACATTACTTACTCGATCAAACCACCTCACACCACATATTGTCCTTAAACATCTCATTTCCAGCACATCCACCCTCTTGCGCACAACTCTATCCATAGCCCACGCCTCTCAACCATACAACATTGTAGGAACCACTATTCCTTCAAACATAGCCATTTTTGCTCTCGGAGATAATGTTCTCGACTTCCACACATTCTTCAAGGCTCACCGGATTTTTGCCCCCTCCCCCACCCTATGATTTACTTCCGCTTCCATGGTTCCATCTGCTGCCAGATCTACTCCCAGATATCTAAAACACTTTACTTCCTCCAGTTTTTCTCCATTCAAACTTACCTCCCAATTGACTTGACCCTCAACCCTACTGTACCTAATAACCTTGCTCTTATTCACATTTACTCTTAACTTTCTTCTTTCACACACTTTACCAAACTCAGTCACCAGCTTGTGCAGTTTCTCACATGAATCAGCCACCAGCGCTGTATCATCAGCGAACAACAACTGACTCACATCCCAAGCTCTCTCATCCCCAACAGACTGCATACTTGCCCCTCTTTCCAAAACTCTTGCATTCACCTCCCCAACAACCCCATCCATAAACAAATTAAACAACCATGGAGACATCACACACCCCTGCCGCAAACCTACATTCACTGAGAACCAATCACTTTCCTCCCTTCCTACATGTACACATGCCTTACATCCTCGATAAAAACTTTTCACTGCTTCTAACAACTTGCCTCCCACACCATATAATCTTAATACCTTCCACATAGCATCTCTACCAACTCTATCATATGCCTTCTCCAGATCCATAAATGCTACATACAAATCCATTTGCTTTTCTAAGTATTTCTCACATACATTCTTCAAAGCAAACACCTGATCCACACATCCTCTACCACTTCTGAAACCACACTGCTCTTCCCCAATCTGATGCTCTGTACATGCCTTCACCCTCTCAATCAATACCCTCCCATATAATTTACCAGGAATACTCAACAAACTTATACCTCTGTAATTTGAGCACTCACTCTTATCCCCTTTGCCTTTGTACAATGGCACTATGCAAGCATTCTGCCAATCCTCAGGCACCTCACCATGAATCATACATACATTAAATAACCTTACCAACCAGTCAACAATACAGTCACCCCCTTTTTTAATAAATTCCACTGCAGTACTATCCAAACGTGCTGCCTTGCCAGCTTTCATCTTCCGCAAAGCTTTTACTACCTCTTCTCTGTTTACCAAATCATTTTCCCTAGCCCTCTCACTTTGCAAACCACCTCGACCAAAACACCCTATATCTGCCACTCTATCATCAAACACATTCAACAAACCTTCAAAATACTCACTCCTCCTTCTCACATCACCACTACTTGTTATCACCTCCCCATTAGTCCCCTTCACTGAAGTTCCCATTTGCTCCCTTGTCTTACGCACTTTATTTACCTCCTTCCAGAACATCTTTTTATTCTCCCTAAAATTTAATGATACTCTCTCACCCCAACTCTCATTTGTACTCTTTTTCACCTCTTGCACCTTTCTCTTGACCTCCTGTCTCTTTCTTTTATACATCTCCCACTCATTTGCATTATTTCCCTTGGAAAATGGTCCAAATGCCTCTCTCATCTCTTTCACTAATAATCTTACCTCTTCATCCCACCACTCACTACCCTTTCTAATCAACCCACCTCCCATGCTTCTCATGCCACAAGCATCTTTTGCGCAAGCCATCACTGCTTCCCTAAATACATCCCATTCCTCCCCCACTCCCCTTACCTCCTTTGTTCTCACCTTTTTCCATTCTGTACTCAGTCTCTCCTGGTATTTCCTCACACAAGTCTCCTTCCCAATCTCACTTACTCTCACCACTCTCTTCACCTCAACATTCTCTCTTCTTTTCTGAAAACCCATACAAATCTTCACCTTTGCCTCCACAAGATAATGATCAGACATCCCTCCAGTTGCACCTCTCAGCACATTGACATCCAAAAGTCTCTCTTTCGCGCGCCTGTCAATTAACACGTAATCCAATAATGCTCTCTGGCCATCTCTCCTACTTACATATGTATACTTATGTATATCTCGCTTTTTAAACCAGGTATTCCCAATCACCAGTCCTTTTTCAGCACATAAATCTACAAGCTCTTCACCATTTCCATTTACAACACTGAACACCCCATGTATACCAATTATTCCCTCAACTGCCACATTACTTACCTTTGCATTCAAATCACCCATCACTATAACCCGGTCTTGTGCATCAAAACCACTAACACACTCATTCAGCTGCTCCCAGAACACTTGCCTCTCATGATCTTTCTTCTCATGCCCAGGTGCATATGCACCAATAATCACCCATCTCACTCCATCAACTTTCAGTTTTACCCATATTAATCTAGAATTTACTTTCTTACATTCTATCACATACTCCCACAACTCCTGTTTCAGGAGTAGTGCTACTCCTTCCCTTGCTCTTGTCCTCTCACTAACCCTGAATCATACATACATTAAGTAACCTTACCAATCAGTCAACAATACAGTCACCCTCTTTTTTAATAAATTCCCCTGCAGTACCATCCAAACCCGCTGCCTTGCCGGCTTTCATCTTCCGCAAAGCTTTTACTACCTCTTCTCTGTTTACCAAATCGTTTTCTCTAACCCTGTCACTTTGCACACCACCTCGACCAAAACATCCTATATTTGCCACTCTATCATCAAAGACATTCAACAAACCTTCAAAATACTCACTCCATCTCCTCACATCACCACTACTTGTTATCACCTCCCCATTAGCCCCCTTCACTGAAGTTCCCATTGATTCCCTTGTCTTATGCACTTTATTTACCTCCTTCCAAAACTTCTTTTTATTCTCCCTAAGATTTTATGATACTCTCTCACCCCAACTCTTATTTGCCCTCTTTTTCACCTCTTGCACGTTTCTCTTGACCTCCTGCCTCTTATTTTTATACATCTCCCACTCGTTTGCATTATTTCCCTGGAAAAATGGTCCAAATGCCTCTCTCTTCTCTTTCACTAATAATCTTACTTCTTCATCCCACCACTCACTACCCTTTCTAATCTGCCCACCTCCCACTCTTCTCATGCCACAAGCATTTTTTGCGCAAGCCATCACTGCTTCCCTAAATACCTCCCATTCCTCCCCCACTCCCCTTACCTCCTTTGTTCTCACCTTTTTCCATTCTGTACTCAGTCTCTCCTTGTACTTCCTCACACAAGTCTCCTTCCCAAGCTCACTTACTCTCACCACTCTCTTCACCCCAACATTCTCTCTTCTTTTCTGAAAACCCATACAAATCTTCACCTTTTGACTCCACAAGATAATGATCAGACATCCCTCCAGTTGCACCTCTCAGCACATTTACATCCAAAAGTCTGTCTTTCGCGCCCCTATCAATTAACACGTAATCCAAAAGCGCTCTCTGGCCATCTCTCCTACTTACATACATATATTTATGTTTATCTCTCTTTTTAAACCAGGTATTCCCAATCACCAGTCCTTTTTCAGCACATAAATCTACAAGCTCTTCACCATTTCCATTTACAACACTGAACACCCCATGCATACCAATTATTCCCTCAACTGCCACATTACTTACCTTTGCATTCAAATCACCCATCGCTATGACTTGGTCTTGTGCATCAAAACCACTAACACACTCATGCAGCTGCTCCCAAAATATGATAATAAAAGTTCTGACATTTGAAGAGTGCAAAGCAGTTAAGGATCCTAAGCAAAACTTAGTTTATAGCTCATTTGGATATGTCTGTGAAGTTGACAAAGCCATAAAATCATTGTAGTTCATCAGAAAGTATATTTTTGTAATTAGATACTCATTCACTTTGCAACATGTCAAAATTTTAATGTAGGCAGGAATATTTTTTGAAAACCTTATGCACCAAATCAAGGAATTTAGCTTTATTTCTATTTCTTCTAGGTCTTTTGGTGTAGTATTATGGGAGTTGCTAACTTGTGAAATCCCCTACCGTGATGTAGATAATTCTGCTATCATATACGGTGTGGGTTCCAACTCTCTTCATCTACCCATCCCCTCCACATGTCCCGATGGCTTTAGATTAATTGTTCAGATGTGTTGGAACAGCAAACCCAGGAACAGGCCATCATTCAAATACATTTTGATGCACCTGGATATTGCAGCAGTTGAAATTCGTAGTACTCCTCCAGAAACGTATTTTAAAACTCAGGTGAGTCATTAATTTCTCTTTATCATATTTCTGTTTTTAATAATAAGATTGAAATTCTCACATGTAAAATGTCTAAAAACAAAGTTTGAATTGGTTGTATAGGAAGTAATAAAATTCTAGGCTTGTGGGAAACTTTAGAGTCATAGATATTTAATGGAAACACCTTACTAACTCTTAAACTGCCTTCTGTTCTTAGCCACAAAGTGAGCTTGAGATGCATTCCATGCAGAAAAGTTTGGACTTTTATGATAAATGGGACCCCAAAGTTGAAACACAACTATAAAAAAGGTGGTGGAAGAGAGCGTGGGAGTGCTGAGGACCAAGTTATTTGTTTATGTCGATTCTACACACGTGAACAGAGGAAGTCTGTTTGAGCGCCAGTGTCTGGACTCATATGTAACTTATATATGAGTGTTTTGATGTGTACTACACAAAATTTTTGTTTCTTAATTTCAGTCTCTTAATATTTCTGTACATACTTTCTCCCATACAATACAGAACACTGTTCTATCTTACCTTAATACATTGAATAATGTTATCCATTCTTATGTCACAATAGCACATCCAGGTCTATGGTAACACCAGTAATTTTTCTGTCATTGGCACAACTTACTGGATGCTGGGGTTTTACTACTTTTTGGTTGGTCCAAAAAATAGTTTTAAATGAGAAAGTGTTCAGTATTTAGCTAATGACCTAAGCAGTTGGTGAAAAGGCAAGTGAGTAGACACCATGTTTGTAAATAATGAATCTGAATGCATGGACAGATGAACTATGTGAGCACCACAGCATTTGAACTCTTATATAAGGTAAAACCCTGAGCATCTTTGTGTATATTTACGGAGAAAATACCTGTGTATTAATCTCTTTGTTTCTGGAAGTATTTTGTCACCATAGTAAGGTTTGCTGTTTCGAGTTTTACTTGAATACATCAAGAATTATCATGATATGGCACAATAAAGCACTCAGTTGATAGGAGTTTATCCCCTCTAATGTTTAAGTAACTCATCCAGTTTACATTAACACTGATAGTTTTTCATGTTGCTGGCATATCTTACTAGATGCTAGTCTCTTACTCATTTTGGGATGGTCAAAAATATTTTTGAGACAAGGAAAATATTCAGTATGTAGCAAAAAACCTGGCAGAGGAAAGCATTTGAGGAGAGGCCATGCTTGTTTGTAATGAATCTGGATGCATGGACAGATGAGCTATGAATCAAGACAGACTGTTTGTGTGCGTATTTCCATAATTTTGACTTACTGAACCTGATGTAAATTTTTTAAGATGCATGGTGAGAGCAAATTCATCATTCCATGTAAAGAAATTTAGATAGTCACATCCAAGGATTAGAAGGAAACATTTAAGGGTTAGGAATGTCATTTTTGCTGCCTCACAGTCATGACTGTCTTGAACACCTAAAGATGTGCCCCATTGTTGCCAGGCAATGGAGCTGTTTACAATATATATTGCTAAACAGAAATACTGTTATTACTATCATGCTTCGTCCGTGTATGGACAAAGGCATATGGATTTCATAAGTGAATACTGTATGCTGACACCTTTTGCAGTATTAAAAGAATGCATTACTGTAATATATGAGTGTCTTGTGGCTTTTCATCTTCCTACCCAGAAATGAAACAAACTTTAGGTATATATGTCCTCTATAATAATTTTGAATGCTTTAATGATGCCTTGATACAATATAATTTAAAGGATCTGAAGGATTAGCAGTCTTTTATGATGCTTCCTTATTCCAGTTGCATAAGATTAAGACAATAATAGGACAATTGCAACTACCCATAAGTGTTTGCTCTTATAAACTCAATACTGATATTACAGTTTTCTTTGTCAGAAAAATCTGTTATTCATATTCATTATACTTAACCTCTGTGTCCCATGTTAGCGAGTTAGTGCAAGGAAACAGACAAGGAATGGCCCAACCCAACCAATACACGTGTATACACATAAATGCCCACACATGCACACATACATACGTATACTTTTCAACATATACATACATATACGAACACAGACACAATACATATATACATATGTACATATCCATACTTGCTGCCTTCATTCATTCACGTCGCTACCCCACCAAACATGAAATAGCATCCCCCCCACCCCTTCAGTGAGGCAGCGCCAGGAACAGCCAAAAAAAGGCCACATTCGTTCACACGCAGTCTCTAGCTGTCATGTGTAATGCACTGAAATCATAGCTCCCTTTCCACATCCAGGCACCACAGACATTCCATGGTTCACCCCAGACACTTCACATGCCCTGGTTCAATCCATTGACAGCATGTTTACCCCGGTATACAATATCATCCCAGTTCACTCTATTCCTTGCACGCCTTTCACCCTCCTGTATGTTCAGGCCCCGATCACTTAAAATCTTTTTCACTCCATCCTTCCACCTCCAATTTAGTCTCCCACTCCTCCTCATTCCCTCCACCTCTGACACATATATCCTCTCCGTCAATCTTTCTTCACTCATTCTCTCCATGTGACCAAACCATTTCAATACACCCTCTTCTGCCCTCTTAACCACACCCTTTTTATTACCCTTTCATTACTTACTCGATCAAACCAACTCACACCACATATTGTCCTCAAACATCTCATTTCCAAAACATCCACCCTCCTCTGCAGAACCCCATCTATGGTTCACGCCTCGCAACCATATAACATTGTTGGAACCACTGTTCCTTCAAACATACCCATTTTTGCTCTTCGATATAATGTTCTTGCATTCCACACATTCTTCATCGCTCCCAGAACTTTCGCCCCCTCCTCCACCCTGTGACTCACTTCCGCTTCCATGGTTCCATCCGCTGCTAAATCCACTCCCAGATATCTAAAACACTTCACTTCCTCCAGTTTTTCTCCATTCAAAATTATCTCCCAATTAACTTGTCCTTCAACTCTACTGAACCTATTAACCTTGCTCTTATTCACATTTACTCTCAGCTTTCTTCTTTCACACACTTTACCAAACTCAGTCACCAGCTTCTGCAGTTTCTCACCCGAATCAGCCACTAGCACTGTATCATCAGCAAACAACAACTGACTTACTTACCAAACCCTCTCATCCAGAACAAACTGCACACTTGCCCCTCTCTCCAAAACTCTTGAATTCACTTCCCTAATCACCCCATCCATAAACAAATTGAACAACCATGGAGACATCATGCACCCCTCCCGCAAACCGACATTTGCTGAGAACCAGTCACTTTCCTTTCTTCCTACTCGTACGCATGCCATACATCGTTGGTAAAAACTTTTCACGGCTTCTAGCAACTTATCTCCCTCACTATATATATATACTCTTAAAACCTTTCACAAAGCATCTCTATCCACCCCATCACATGCCTTCTCCAGATCCATAAATGCTACGTAACTGGTAACTGGTGAAGTAATGGAGGTAGAAATGACTGTGGTGATGGTAGAAGCCACTCTTTGAAGATATTTGAAATGACATTGCTGCTTATACTACATATAACTAGAGTATGCTTTTTTATGTTGAAGGCTACAGTCAAGGACAAAAGTCTGCATCAAAGCCAGGCCCTAATTGAAATATAGAGAATTATGAAATGGAAAAAGAAAAGACAGGAGAAAGTATTTTCGAATTTTGGAGGAAGTGAAAAACTTGTCTTTTGAAGTGTGCCAGGTCATAGGTATTGGGAAAGACATGAGAGAGAGTTCTAAAGCTTCGATGTGTAGGGAAAAAGCAGGTATCAAAATGGCCCACCCTTGAGTTGCTGATGACCCCACAGTAATCATTTGATTCAGCAGCTTGCCGAGTATTGCATGGTCTAGCTCGTGATGTGGGTACACAAGCAGCCAACTCTTGGGAGCAAAAATCACAGTAATATATATAGAAGAGGTAAAGTGAACTAACATAGTGGCTTATGGCAAGGGGGTCAAGTTTGGAAGTTAGGCTGGGACACTTTATAAGTTGGACCGCTTTCGACTCTTGTCAAGTAAGGATGCAGAGATAGAACCACCCCAAATGTTAAAGCATTACTCCATACAAGGATGAATCAGTCCCTTGTATAAATGGAGTAGCTGTTCAGGAGAGAAGTTTCAACATCTAAACAGGACACCCAGATTCTTAAGAGGCAGATTTAGCTATTCCTATAATGTGGTGTTTCCAAGAAAATGTGGATGTTATGGTAATACCAAGTATCTTCATAGAGTCAAGAGGTGGAATAATAGATCTGTCATAGGAGAAACGAGAGTTGTGAGGAGTTTTTGATAGAGAGATGGGTAGATATTGGTTCATGGAGACATTAAACTTAACAGGATTTTGCATACCCCACTAAGATATCCTATCCTAGTCTTAGTTTATTTAGGAAGCTGTGTCAAGATGAGATGCAGATCGAGTGAGAGAAGAGGGAGCAGAATTGAAGGATGTTGAGTAGTCAGTGTATGAGTGAATTGGATTATTTGTGGAGTGGAATTTGTTGAAAAATGGAGAAAAAGTGCAGAGGACAGGACAGAACCATGATGGACACCACTGTTGGTGGAGAAAAGGGAGGAGGCTGATCCATCAACAACCACAAAGATAGATCAGCTGGAGAGAAAGTTAAATATGAAGGAACAAAGTGAGGGAGGGAAGCCAAAAGAGGGGAGCTCAGAGATGAAACCCCAATGCCACACTCTGTCAAAAGCCTTAGATACGTCTAGAGCAACTACATGACTTGCTAAAATCTTTCAGGGTTGATGACCAGACATTCGTAAGATAGGAAAGAATATCACCAGTGGACTTCACCTTATGGAAGCCATACTGGTGATCAGAGAGAAGACTGTTAGTTTTGAGTAGTCTAAGGATATGAGAATTGATGAGGGATTCAAAGACTTTAGAAATGGTAGATGTCAGAGTAATTGGACTATTGTTAGAGGGGTCAGAACAGTCACCCTTTGTAGGGATGGGATCAATCAATGCATAGTTCCAAGGAGAAGGAAAAGTTTTGGTTTTTAAATTGAAATGGAATAGACAAGCAAGCACAGGTGGAAGTTTAGAGGCACGCTCTTTCAGTACTAGGGGATGGATGCCATCAGGACCATAAGCCTTACTTGTGTCCAGAGAAAGAAATGCTTTTTGGATGGTCCAAAGAGAAATTACAAGACGGGGCATGAGACTAGTAAGAGACCTCATGACTGTTCAGAATGAGGTGAATTATCAAAAATGGGGATGAGCTTTTTTCATATATTAAGGAAGAAGTCATTTGAATATGAGAAAAGAAAAGAAGAGGAAGAATTAATAGGGATGAGGAGAAATGAATATGGAAATGGCATTAAGATCTGCTGCATTTGAGATTGTGAGACCTGTAAGTAGGACTTTGATTCAAGTATGGGAAAGATAGCTAACTGTGCATTTGTTGTATGTTTTTTTTTCTTGCATCTCTTTTATCATTATTAATGTTTTATTATGCTTATTTGTGCTATTATTATTATCATCATTAGCTTCATTACTCCTGCGGTTGGTAGGTAAATGGGTACCATGCAACACAGCTGTGAGAGGCCTAGACTGTTGAACAGCTTGTAACTCAGCTTGAGTTGACCCAGGAGTGCCCATATTCAGAGACTTGGCTCTCGCTGATAGACTGGTGAGCTTGTTTAGGGTTGGTACTTTGATTTGGTTCATTGATATTATTATTATTATTATTATTATTATTATTATTATTATTATTATCATTATTATTATTATTATTATTATTATTATTATTATTATCATTATTATTATTATTATTATTATTATTATTATTATTATTATTATTATCATTATTATTATTATTATATTATTATTATTATTATTATCATTATTATTATTATTCTTTCTTTCTTTCTTTCTTTCAAACTATTCGCCATTTCCCGCAATAGCGAGGTAGCGTTAAGAACAGAGAACTGGGCCTTTGAGGGAATATCCTCACCTGGCCCCCTTCTCTGTTCCTTCTTTTGGAAAATTAAAAAAAAAAAATATAATGAGAAGGGAGGATTTCCAGCCCCCCGCTCCCTCCCCTTTTAGTCGCCTTCTACGACACGCAGGAAATACGTGGGAAGTATTCTTTCTCCCCTATCCCCAGGGATCATTATTATTATTTTTTTTTTTTTCTTTTTTATACTTTGTCGCTGTCTCCCGCGTTTGCGAGGTAGCGCAAGGAAACAGACGAAAGAAATGGCCCAACCCCCCCCATACACATGTATATACATACGTCCACACACGCAAATATACATACCTACACAGCTTTCCATGGCTTACCCCAGACGCTTCACATGCCTTGATTCAATCCACTGACAGCATGTCAACCCCGATATACCACATCGCTCCAATTCACTCTATTCCTTGCCCTCCTTTCACCCTCCTGCATGTTCAGGCCCCGATCACACAAAATCTTTTTCACTCCATCTTTCCACCTCCAATTTGGTCTCCCTCTTCTTGTTCCCTCCACCTCCGACACATATATCCTCTTGGTCAATCTTTCCTCACTCATCCTCTCCATGTGCCCAAACCACTTCAAAACACCCTCTTCTGCTCTCTCAACCACGCTCTTTTTATTTCCACACATCTCTCTTACCCTTACGTTACTCACTCGATCAAACCACCTCACACCACACATTGTCCTCAAACATCTCATTTCCAGCACATCCATCCTCCTGCGCACAACTCTATCCATAGCCCACGCCTTGCAACCATACAACATTGTTGGAACCACTATTCCTTCAAACATACCCATTTTTGCTTTTATTATTATTATTATTATTATTATTATTATTATTATTATTATCATTATTTTTATTACTTTTATTATTATATCTATATATGTTTACCATTTGATACAATTCTGACTTCTACAGATGTCATGGAAAGCAGAAATTCGGCAACAGATGGCATCTATGAATTCCAGAGGGTCACACATACCACGTATCGAGGAAGACTTGGTGAAACGGCGTCATGATGAACTCAAGCATGCACAGGTTAGATTAGTTTTTATTAACGAGTATTGTATAGGCTTTTGAAATATACGATTGAATAATTCACTGGTTTTTGAAGTAAAATTCAACATGTTCTTTTGTTGATTGCAGGACATTCGTGAACACTGGGAACGGAAGCTGGTGATAGCTAATGACTTGTACCTTGAGTTGTCAGCAGCTATGCTACAACTGGAGCAACGGGAAAAAGAACTACTGAAGTAAGTGTAAAAGACATTTGGATTATTTTATGTAAGAATGTTAGGATATGTTTGAGTCAGATGGATAATTATTCCTCTTAATAAGAGTATAGTACTCCCTCAATTTAACAGACCCTGATGTAACGGATTTTGGATTTGATGGACCAGACAAATGATAATCCAGTACATTAATTGATGATAATTTGATAAAGTATTTACCTCCTTCCAGAACGTTTTTATATTATCCCTAAAGTTTAATGATACTGTCTCACCCCAACTCGCATTTGCCCTCTTTTTCAACTCCTGCACCATCCTCTTGATTTCCTGCCACTTTCTCATATATACATCTCCCAGTCATTAGCACTCTTTCCTTGTATGTACAGCCCAAAGGCCTCTCTTTTCTCTTTCAGTTAAAACTTTTCTTCAGCTACATTTCAATTAAGTTACATTCGATTTAATGGACTTATGACATTAATGGACACCCTCTCTCCCTATTAGTCCATTAAGTAGATATTCTGGAACAGGGTGAAAGAACGAGGATTGGGATTTGTATCTGCATGTTCTTTGCTGCAGCACTCCTGTATTTAGTAGAGTTGAAACTCAATACGTATGTCAAATGTTAAATGACATCAATATGAACATCTGTGGTGTAGTGGTTAGCGTTCCTGAATGTGACGTATTCACAGGGCACTCAGGGGCAAGCGCATAGGTTCAACTCTTGGTCCATAGTCAACCCAGCTTTTCGTCGAGCCCTAGGGGTTGGTCAGTAGAATAAGTACCTGGCTCAGGCGATTAAATATGATAAAAAAAGATATATATATATATATATATATATATATATATATATATATATATATATATATATATAAATATATACATATATATATTTTTTTTTGCTTTGTCACTGTCTCCCGTGTTTGTGAGGTAGCGCAAGGAAACAGACGAAAGAAATGGCCCAACCCACCCCCATACTCATGTATGTACATACACGTCCACACATGCAAATATACATACCCATACATCTCAATGTACACATATATATACACACACAGACACATACATATATATACACATGCACACAATTCACACTGTCTGCCTTTTTTCATTCCCATCGCCACCTCGCCACACATGGAATAACATCCCCCTCCCCCCTCATGTGTGCAAGGTAGTGCTAGGAAAAGACAACAAAGGCCCCATTCGTTCACACTCAGTCTCTAGCTGTCATGCAATAATGCACTGAAACCACAGTTCCCTTTCCACATCCAGGCCCCACAGAACTTTCCATGGTTTACCCCAGAAGCTTCACATGCCCTGGTTCAATCCATTGACAGCACGTCGACCCCGGTATACCACATCGCTCCAATTCATTCTATTCCTTGCACGCCTTTCACCCTCCTGCATGTTCAGGCCCCGATCACTCAAAATCTTTTTCACTCCATCTTTCCACCTCCAATTTGGTCTCCCACTTCTCCTCGTTCCCTCCACCTCTGACACATATATCCTCTTGGTCAATCTTTCCTCACTCATTCTCTTCATGTGCCCAAACCATTTCAAAACACCCCTTCTGCTCTCTCAACCACACTCTTTTTATTTCCACACATCCCTCTTACCCTTACATTACTTACTCGATCAAACCACCTCACACCACATATTGTCCTCAGACATCTCAATTCCAGCACATCCACCCTCCTTCACACAACTCTATCCATAGCCCATGCCTCGCAACCATACAACATTGTTGGAACCACTATTCCTTCAAACATAGCCATTTTTGCTTTCCGAGATAATGTTCTCGACTTCCACACATTCTTCAAGGCTCCCAGGATTTTCGCCCCCTCCCCCACCCTATGATTTACTTCCGCTTCCATGGTTCCATCTGCTGCCAGATTTACTCCCAGATATCTAAAACACTTTACTTCCTCCAGTTTTTCTCCATTCAAACTTACCTCCCAATTGACTTGACACTCAACCCTACTGTACCTAATAACCTTGCTCTTATTCACATTTACTCTTAACTTTCTTCTTTCACATACTTTACCAAACTCAGTCACCAGCTTGTGCAGTTTCTCACATGAATCAGCCACAAGCGCTGTATCATCAGCGAACAACAACTGACTCACTTCCCAAGCTCTCTCATCCCCAACAGACTTCATACTTGCCCCTCTTTCCAAAACTCTTGCATTCACCTCCCTAACAACCCCATCCATAAACAAATTAAACAACCATGGAGATATCACACACCCCTGCCGCAAACCTACATTCACTGAGAACCAGTCACTTTCCTCTCTTCCTACACGTACACATGCCCTACATCCTCGATAAAAACTTTTCGCTGCTTCTAACAACTTGCCTCACACACCATATATTCTTAATACCTTCCACAGAGCATCTCTATCAACTCTATCATATGCCTTCTCCAGATCCATAAATGCTACATACAAATCCATTTGCTTTTCTAAGTATTTCTCACATACATTCTTCAAAGCAAACACCTGATCCACACATCCTCTACCACTTCTGAAACCACACTGCTCTTCCCCAATCTGATGCTCTGTACATGCCTTCACCCTCTCAATCAATACCCTCCCATATAATTTACCAGGAATACTCAACAAACTTATACCTCTGTAATTTGAGCACTCACTCTTATCCCCTTTGCCTTTGTACAATGGCACTATGCATGCATTCCGCCAATCCTCAGGCACCTCACCATGAATCATACATACATTAAATAACCTTCCCAACCAGTTATCAATACAGTCACCCCCTTTTTTAATAAAGTCCACTGCAATACCATCCAAACCCGCTGCCTTGCTGGCTTTCATCTTCCGCAAAGCTTTTACTACCTCTTCTCTGTTTATATATATTTATTTTTTTTTTTTGTATTTTGCTTTGTTGCTGTCTCCCACGTTTGCGAGGTAGTGCAAGGAAACAGACGAAAGAAATGGCCCAACTCACCCCCATACACATGTGTATACATACACGTCCACACACGCAAATATACATACCTATACATCTCAATGTACACATATATATACATACACAGACACATACATATATACCCATGCACACAATTCACACTGCCTTTATTCATTCCCATCGCCACCTCGCCACACATGGAATACCATCCCCCTCCCCCCTCATGTGTGCGAGGTAGCGCTAGGAAAAGACAACAAAGGCCCCATTCGTTCACACTCAGTCTCTAACTGTCATGCAATAATGCCCGAAACCACAGCTCCCTTTCCACATCCAGGCCCCACACAACTTTCCATGGTTTACCCCAGATGCTTCACATGCCCTGATTCAATCCACTGACAGCACGTCAACCCTGGTATACCACATTGATCCAATTCACTCTATTCCTTGCCCGCCTTTCACCCTCCTGCATGTTCATGCCCCGATCACTCAAAATCTTTTTCACTCCATCTTTCCACCTCCAGTTTGGTCTCCCACTTCTCCTCGTTCCCTCCACCTCTGACACATATATCCTCTTTGTCAGTCTTTCCTCACTCATTCTCTCCATGTGCCCAAACCATTTCAAAACACCCTCTTCTGCTCTCTCAACCACGCTCTTTTTATTTCCACACATCTCTGTTACCCTTACATTACTTACGCGATCAAACCACTTCACACCACACATTGTCCTCAAACATCTCATTTCCAGCACATCCACCCTCCTGTGCACAACTCTATCCATAGCCCACTTCTCGCAACCGTACAACATTGTTGGAACCACTATTCCTTCAAACATACCCATTTTTGCTTTCCGAGATAATGTTCTCGACTTCCACACATTCTTCAAGGCTCCCAGGATTTTCGCCCCCTCCCCCACCCTATGATTCACTTCTGCTTCCATGGTTCCATCCGCTGCCAGATCCACTCTCAGGTATCTAAAACACTTTACTTCCTCCAGTTTTTCTCCATTCAAACTTACCTCCCAATTGACTTGACCCTCAACCCTACTGTACCTAATAACCTTGCTCTTATTCACATTTACTCTTAACTTTCTTCTTATTACACTTTACCAAACTCAGTCACCAGCTTGTGCAGTTTCTCACATGAATCAGCCACCAGCGCTGTATCATCAGCGAACAACAACTGACTCACTTCCCAAGCTCTCTCATCCACAACAGACTTCATACTTGCCCCTCTTTCCAAAACTCTTGCATCCACCTCCCTAACAACCCCATCCATATATATATATATATATATATATATATATATATATATATATATATATATATATATATTTTTTTTTTTTTGCTTTGTCGCTGTCTCCCGCGTTTGTGAGGTAGCGCAAGAAAACAGACGAAAGAAATGGCCCAACCCACCCCTATACACATGTATATACATACGTCCACACACGCAAATATACATACCTACACAGCTTTCCATGGTTTACCCCAGACGCTTCACATGCCCTGATTCAATCCACTGACAGCACGTCAACCCCGGTATACCACATCGATTTGGTCCCCCACTTCTCCTTGTTCCCTCCACCTCGGACACATATATCCTCTTGGTCAGTCTTTCCTCACTCATTCTCTCCATGTGCCCAAACCATTTCAAAACACCCTCTTCTGCTCTCTCAACCACGCTCTTTTTATTTCCACACATCTCTCTTACCCTTACGTTACTTACTCGATCAAACCACCTCACATCACACATTGTCCTCAAACATCTCATTTCCAGCACATCCATCCTCCTGCGCACAACTCTATCCATAGCCCACGCCTCGCAACCATACAACATTGTTGGAACCACTTTTCCTTCAAACAGCCATTTTTGCTTTCCGAGATTATGTTCTCGACTTCCACACATTCTTCAAGGCTCCCAGGATTTTCGCCCCCTCCCCCACCCTATGATCCAATTCCGCTTCCATGGTTCCATCCGCTGCCAGATCCACTCCCAGATATCTAAAGCACTTTACTTCCTCCAGTTTTTCTCCATTCAAACTTACCTCCCAATTGACTTGACCCTCAACCCTACTGTACCTTATAACCTTGCTCTTATTCACATTTACTCTTAACTTTCTTTTTTCACACACTTTACCAAACTCAGTCACCAGCTTCTGCAGTTTCTCACATGAATCAGCCACCAGCGCTGTATCATCAGTGAACAACAACTGACTCACTTCCCAAGCTCTCTCATCCCCAACAGACTTCATACTTGCCCTTCTTTCCAAAACTCTTGCACTCACCTCCCTAACAACCCCATCCATAAACAAATTAAACACCCATGGAGACATCACACACCCCTGCCGCAAACCTACATTCACTGAGAACCAATCACTTTCCTCTCTTCCTATATATATATATATATATATATATATATATATATATATATATATATATATATATATATTATCCCTGGGGATAGGGGAGAAAGAATACTTCCCACGCATTCCCGCGTATCATAGAAGGTGACTAAAGGGGACAGGAGTGGGGGGCTAGAAACCCTCCCCTCCTGCATTTTAACTTTCTAAAAGGGGAAACAGAAGAAGGAGTCATGCGGGGAGTGCTCATGCTGCTCGAAGGCTCAGATTGGGGTGTTGAAATATGTGTGGATGTAACCAAGATAACAAAAAAGGAGAGATAGGTAATATGTTTCAGGAAAGGAACCTGGATGTTTTGGCTCCGAGTGAAATAAAGCTCAAGGGTAAAGGGAAGAGTGGTTTGGGAATGTCTTGGGAGTAAAGTCAGGGGTTGGTGAGAGGACAAGAGGAAAGGAAGGAGTAGCACTACTCTTGGAGCAGGAGTTGTGGAAGTATGTGATAGAGTGTAAGAAAGTAAACTCTAGATTAATATGGATAAAACTGAAAGTGGATGAGAGAGATTGGTGCCTATGCACCTGGTCAGGAGAAGAAAGATTATGAGAGGCAAGTGTTTTGGGAGCAGCTGAGTGAGTATGTTTGCAACTTTGATGCATGAGACCGGGTTATATTGATGGGTGATATGAATGCAAAGGTGAGTAATGTGGCAGTTAAGGGTATAATTGGAGTTCACATTTGTAAATGGAAATGGTGAAGAGCTTGTAGATTTGTGTGCTGAAAAAGGACTGGTGATTGGGAATACCTGATTTAAAAAGAGAGATATACATGAGTATACCTATGTAAGTAGGAGAGATGGCCAGAGAGCATTATTGGATTACGTGTTAATTGATAGGCATGTTAAAGAGACTTTTGGATGTTAATGTGCTGAGAGGTGAAACTGGAGGGATATCTGATCATCTTGTGGAGGCGAAGGTGAAGGTTTGTATAGGTTTTCAGAAAAGAAGAGAGAATGTTGGGGTGAAAAGATTGGTGAGAGTATGTGAGCTTGGAAAGGAGACTTGTGTGAGGAAGTACCAGGAAAGATGGAATGCAGAATGTAAAAAGGTGAGAGCAGATGACGTAAGGGGAGTGAGGGAGGAATGGGATGCATTTAGGGAAGCAGTGATGGCTTGTTCAAAAGATGACTGTGGCATGAGAAAGGTGGGAGTTGGGCAGATTAGAAAGGGTAATGAGTGATGGGATGAAGTAAGATTGTTAATGAAAGAGAAGAGAGAGGCATTTGCACAATTTTTGCAGGGAAATAGTGCAAATGACTGGGAGATGTATAAAGAAAGAGGCAGGAGGTCAAGAGAAAGATGCAAGAGGTGAAAAAGAGGGCAAATGAGAGTTGGAGTGAGAGAGTATCGATAAATTTTAGGTTGATTAAAAAGATGTTATGGAAGGAGGTAAATAAAGTGCGTAAGACAAGAGAACTATTGGGAACATTGATGAAGGGGGCTAAAGAGGAGGTAATAACACATAGTGGTGAGGTGAGGAGATGGAGTGAGCATTTTGAAGGTTTGTTAGATGTGTTTGATGATAGAGTGGCAGATATAGAGTGTTTTGGTCGAGGTGGTGTGCGAAGTGAGAGGGTCTGGGAGAATGGCGGGTTTGGATGGTATTGCAGTGGAATTCATTATAAAAGGAGGTGACTATGTTGTTGACTGATGGTAAGGATATTCATTGTATGTATGGTTCCTGTTGAAGTGCCTGAGGATTGGCTGAATGTATGCATAGTGCCATTGTACAAAGGCAAAGGGGATAAAGGTGAGTGTTCAAGTTACAGAGGTATAAGTTTGTTGAGTATTCCTAGGAAATTATATGGGAGGGTATTGATTGAGAGGGTGAAGGCATGTACTGAACATCAGATTGGGGAAGAGCAATGTGGTTTCAGAAGTGGTAGAGGATGTGTAGATCAGGTGTTTGCTTAGAAAAAGAGATGGATTTGTATGTAGCATCTATGGATCTTGAGAAGCCATATGATAGGGTTCATAGAGATGCTTTGTGAAAGGTGTTAAGAGTATGTGGTGTGGGAGGTAAGTTGCTAGAAGCAGCGAAAAGTTTTTATCGAGGATGTAAGGCATGTGTACAAGTAGGAAGAGATGTCTCCATGTTTGTTTAAATTGTTTGTGGATGGGGTTGTTAGGGAGGTGAATGCAAGAGTTTTGGAGAGAGGGGCAAGTATGCAGTCTGTTGTGGATGAGAGGGCTTGGGAAGTGAGTCACTTGTTGTTCGCTGATGACACAGCCTGGTGGCTGATTCATGTGAGAAACTGCCGAAGCTGGTGACTGAGTTTGGTAAAGTGTGTGAAAGAAGAAAGCTGAGAGTAAATGTGAATAAGAGCAAGGTTATTAGGTTCAGCAGGGTTGAGGGACAAGTCGATTGGGAGGTAAGTTTGAATGGAGAAAAACTGGAGGAAGTGAAGTGTTTTAGATATCTGGGAGTGGATGGAACCATGGAAGTGGAAATAGTCACAAGGTGGGGGAGAGGGTGAAGGTTCTAGGAGCATTGAAGAATGCTTGGAAGATGAGAATGTCATTTCAGCTAGCAAAAATGGGTATGTTTGAAGGAATAGTGGTTCCAACAATGTTATATGGTTGCGAGGCGTGAACCATAGATAGGGTTGTGCGGAGTAGGGTGGATGTGTTGGAAATGAGATGTTTGAGGACAGTATGTGGTGTGAAGTGGTCTGATTGAGTAAGTAATGAAAGGGTAAGAGAGGTGTGTGGTAATAAAAAGAGCGTGGTTGAGAGAGCAGGAGAGGGTGTATTGAAATGGTTTGGTAACATGGAGAGAATGAGTGAGGAAAGATTGACAAAGAGGGTATATGTGTCAGAGGTGGAGGGAACGAGGAGAAGTGGGAGACCAAATTAGAGGTGGAAGGATGGAGTGAAAAAGATTTTGAGCGATTGGAGCCTGAACATACAGGAGGGTGAAAGGCGTGCAAAGAATAGTGACTTAGAACAATGTGGTATACCTGGGTCTATGTGCTGTCAATGGATTGAACCAGGGCATGTGAAGCATCTTGGGTAAACCATGTTAAGTTTTGTGGGGCCTGGATATGGAAAGGGAGCTGTGGTTTTGGTGCATTATACATGACAGCTAGAGATTGAGTGTGAACGAATGTGGCCTTTGTTGTCTTTTCCTAGCACTACCTTGCGTGTGCGTGGGGGAGGGGGATGCCATTTCATGTTTGGGAGGGTGGCAATGGGAATGGATGAAGGCAGCAAGTATGAATATGTACATTTGTATATATGTATATGTCTGTGTATGTATATGTATGTATACGTTGAAATGTATAGGTATGTATATGTGCGTGTGTGGGCGTTTATGTATATATATGTGGGTGGGTTGGGCCATTCTTTTGTCTGTTTCCTTGCGCTACCTTGCTAACGCGGGAGACAGCGACAAAGTATAATATATTAGATATTATAGAAATATGGCATTAATGGGATGGCCTTGATTAGTGCCTCAGTTGGCTATGCCATCTCAAGTAACATAAAGAAAAAAATGAATTTACAGCTCAAAAAAAAAATCCCTGTGGCCCTTTTCTATAACTCAAAGGAAAAATACTCCTTGGTATGTGTATTGAGCATGATGAGATACGTACTGAGAAAGGGATGTGTTGGTATTGGTTGTATGAATTAAGGGACATTGGTAAAGAAAATAGCTGGAAGTAACCAAAGTTGATTAAAAGCAAAGAACTCACTAATAGATAGGGATAGAATACAAGTTGGTTTTCTTCCTTGAGAAAAAGTTGTTGCTCATTTTTCTTGTGAAAGACTTGCTTCATAAAAGAAGAAGGATTGTATGAATTGGGAAAATCATTAAAGGGTAACTTCCATAATTTTTAAAGGTTAACTTCATATGACTTAGAAGTGGAATGAGAAAAACGGACATCAAAATAACTAATACTCAAGTTGCCAGTGTTTCTGTGCTGTCTATGAATTGTAGTAGCTGGTAGTTAAGTATGAGAAAGAAAACAGGGAACATAATGTAGAGGAGTGTATTTTAATGTGTTGAGCAGCACTATGGGCAAAAATGTAGCATGGATAATCAGGTTTTATGATGATGTTTTACAAAGGTGAAAACTTTTGAAATTTATGCTGAAATAATGCCAGAGTTGAAGTGAGTTATTTAAGCATGGTGAGTATTGGTATCAAATATTTTATCCATCTTTATAATATATTTTGGACTAACATTCCATTCAAAATATATATAAATAAGAGAATTGAAGAAGATTCAGTCAATAAAGATGCAGGTCCTCTTCCAGGCGTGAACACGCAAATCAAATCCACAAAGGTAAACGAAGGATAGTACGGCCTCTGATCAAGGCCCAAGAACGTCTCCAGTCCCGTAAAGGGTGCCAATTTACCTCCTCCAACCCAACTAGTCCTGAGGGTCAGTCTAGTATACCCTCACCTTCCAAGTTAAGTTCAGTAAGTATTGTTTTATTTATGCTCTATACCTTCAGAGTTTAGTTCTGTTTGTAATAATACATTTATACTACATTTATGTGAAGCATTAACATTTACATATTCTAGATGAATAAGAAAATTCATATCCAGATCACACATTGAAATATGTATTGTTCATGCAACTAGGCCATTGTAAGAGTATATGAAAAAGGTTAAGTTTTACTAGAATTTTAGATAATCACTGTCATGCATCTGTAGACTGCAGTTGTAAGAGTAGAGACATGGTGAAATAGTGTAACTGTTTCCTCGTCTAATTCTTATCAATAAGAGTTATCCTACTGAGTGTGATAAAAATCCTGCCCAGTTTAACAAAAGGAGTGCCAATGATCAAAACCAAAAGTTTAGTTTTTATATACAGATGCAAAATCTGACTTCATTTTAAGAACTGATGTGATGATTAATTAGATAAATGATTTTTATTAAAGATACATTTAAAATCCAGCTTGATCTTGAGGAAAACTATGAACATCAGTTATTAAGTGTAGGTTATTGAAATGTTATTTGGTTGTTTAATTTGTTTGTGGATGGGGTTGTTATGGAGGTGAATGCAAGAGTTTTGGAAAGAGGGCAAGTATGCAGTCTGTTGTGGATGAGAGAGCTTGGGAAGTGAGTCAGTTGTTGTTCGCTGATGATACAGCGCTGGTGGCTGATTCATGTGAGAAACTGCAGAAGCTGGTGACTGAGTTTGGTAAAGTATGTGAAAGAAGAAAGTTAAGAGTAAATGTGAATAAGAGCAAGGTTATTAGGTAGAGTAGGGTTGAGGGTCAAGTCAATTGGAAGGTAAGTTTGAATGGAGAAAAACTGGAGGAAGTAAAGTGTTTTAGATATCTGGGAGTGGATCTGTCAGTGGATGGAACCATGGAAGCGGAAGTGAATCATAGGGTGGGGGAGGGGCGAAAATCCTGGGAGCCTTGAAGAATGTTTGGAAGTCGAGAACATTATCTCGGAAAGCAAAAATGGCTGTGTGAAGGAATAGTGGTTCCAATAATGTTGTATGTTTGCGAGGCGTGGGCTATGGATAGAGTTGTGCGCAGGAGGGTGGATGTGCTGGAAATGAGATGTTTGAGGACAATGTGTGGTGTGAGGTGGTTTGATCGAGTAAGTAACGTAAGGGTAAGAGAGATGTGTGGAAATGAAAAGAGCGTGGTTGAGAGAGCAGAAGAGGGTGTTTTGAAATGGTTTGGGCACATGGAGAGAATGAGTGAGGAAAGATTGACCAAGAGGATATATGTGTCGGAGGTGGAGGGAATGAGGAGAAGTGGGAGACCAAATTGGAGGTGGAAAGATGGAGTGAAAAAGATTTTGAGTGATCGGGGCTTGAACATGCAGGAGGGTGAAGGGCGGGCAAGGAATAGAGTGAATTGGATCGATGTGGTATACTGGGGTCGACGTGCTATCAATGGATTGAATCAAGGCGTGTGAAACATCTGGGGTAAACCATGGAAAGTTGTGTGGGGCCTGGATGTGGAAAGGGAGCTGTGGTTTCGGGTATTATTACATGACAGCTAGAGACTGAGTGTGAATGAATGGGGCCTTTGTTGTCTTTTCCTAGCGCTACCTCGCACACATGAGGGGGGAGGGGGATGTTATTCCATGTGTGGCGAGGTGGCGAAGGGAATAAATAAAGGCAGACAGTATGAATTATGTACATGTGTATATATGTATATGTCTGTGTGTGTATATATATGTGTACATTGAGATGTATAGGTATGTATATTTGCGTGTGTGGACGTGTATGTATATACATGTGTATGGGGGTGGGTTGGGCCATTTCTTTCATCTGTTTCCTTGTGCTACCTCGCAATTGCGGGAGACAGCGACAAAGCAAAATAAAAAAAAATAATAAAAAGAGAAGTTGGTACAATGTTTTTTTATGTTTCTTTTACATATTCCTACAGTCTTGAGTATTTTGATTTTTTTGATAGGTTATTCCTGACCACAAGTCATTTTATGTTGTGGTATGTTAACACTAGCTTCACCTTACATGAAGAATATCAAATATATTTTTGTTGTCAAGTGAATATGGGTTCTGGTACAGCATTTTAGGTAGTTCTTGAATTTAGGGTTTACATTTATCTTTAAATGTGAGTTAGAGGTCTAAGGGGTTTGGGACTCACATGGGGAAGCTTCTAGCTTTTATCATGTTCTTATCATTTTATGTAATTGCTAAAGATTAATTGTAAGCAAATGAGGCCTTTTCTGCATCTGTTCTAATTACAGCCATATTCCAAGCATCTCATACCTGACCACTTTTCCATGCTTCCATGCACTTTTCAGATCCATCCACTATAGTTTCACTTCACTATTTACTGTCTCACCTCTGCTTCCAACATATCTATATTTTAAAAGCTTATTGATATTCTTGCTTCCTTTTTTGTAATGTTTTCCTCTCCCTTTCACCTATTTCTCCCATTCCTTACCTTTATTCCTGCTGTATCATTATTCCTCCAGTATCAGTAAGCACATCTTTGTAATCATGATCTCATATTAGTTCTTTAGCTTATTCTTGCCATCTTAGAAAAACAAACTTGTATTCACCTCCCTCTACAATAGTTTGTTATACTGTTGTTGATATAAAGATTTAAGCTTCAGAGTAATCCAGTCAATTTCCTTATTTGATATCTTGATATTATTTAGAATTGTGGGTTCCTTGTGAGAGAACAAAATAGTACAAGTATAGGTTTGAAATGTTGGGATGAGTAGCGGTGAGTCATTGACACAGATAAGAAAGAAGCTGTTTAGGTCTAGAATGTTACTTAATGGTAATGTAAAACCAGATTGATCTAGATTCAGAATATTATACATGGTAATATTGCAGTATATCAGCCTACAGATAATCTTTTTACTATCTTCTGCATAGTACTTGTAAGTTTGAAATTAATGTTTAATGTGTGTAAAGAATAATGGCTTCTTCATGGGGAAAATAAAGGGATGAAAGGGGAAATATAAAAGATAGAACAAAATTAGGGAGACACCAGTCCTAAAGAGTATTGTATGGAGTTAGAGAATATTTAGCAAATCAACAGTGAAGCCTCTGTAAGACTTTAACCAAAAATGAGAACTTTCATGAAGAATAATTGTAGCCTAGTCTCATGCTAGTGGTTCTTTCTGAATAAATTCAGAAATCTTCCTGTACCATGTATTTTTTCTTGCCTATTATCATATAAATTTTTTTTTGTTTAATTATTTTCATAACTTAGAGCCTTCTTTCACCAACAGAACCGCTCCAAGAAACCTCTGTACATAGAAATGGGAACAAATAACTTACCACTATCCACAACTCGTCCCTCCTCCCTCCATGTTACACAGAACCATGCTCGCATTTCTTCTCCATCTCACACTGGAGGAGCAACAACAGAGTCAACTCACCAAGAGCCAGATATTGTGCGAGGAGGGTCAGGGTCAGGACGACGACGTTCTCGCCATCAGCGCAACAAAAGTCATGGGGGTGTTGTGGCATATGTCAGCTCGGCAACTAGTCCTAGGCATTGTACAGTGGCAGACAGAAGAGTAAGTTTTTTTTAGCTTCATAGATATGTATCTGAATATTTATTTTCATACACACACACACACACACACACACACACACACACACATGCTCAGACAGTGTGGCTTCAGGAGTGGTAGAGGATGTGTGGAACATGTGTTTACTTTGAAGTATTTGTTTAGAGAATACTTAGAGAAAGAGAGGGATTTGTGTGTGAAATTTATAGATCTTGAGAAGGCATATTATATGGTCAATAGGGATCCCTTGTGGAAGGGGTGACAAATATATATTGTGAGAGGAAAGCTGCAAGAAACAATGAGGAGGTTCTATCAAGAAAGTAAGGTGTGTTTGACAGGAAGTAAGGAGGGTGAGTGGTTCCTAGCCAAGGTGGGTCTGCAGGAAGGGTGTGTGATGTCATCATGGCTGTTTAATTTGTTAATTGACAGTGCTATAAGGGAATTAAATGGAAGCTCTTGGAGAGTGGTGGGTCTCCAGTCTGTTGGGGATGGATTTGGGTAGGTGTGTCAATTACTAGTTGCCAATGACAACTCTTGTGGCAGATTCAAATGAGAATCTACTGAAGTTTGTGTCTGAATTTAAGTGTGTATGTGAGAGGAGAAAGTTGAGGGCAATGTGAATAAAATTAAGGTTCCTAAGTTTAGTATGGGAGACAGAAGATTCCTAAGTTTAGTATGGGAGACAGAAGGATTTTTAAGTTTAGTATGGGAGACAGATCAGATGTGTGGAATGGAAAGAACCTTAGGGAAGTGAGGTATTTTAGATATCTGAGAGTGGCCAAGACAGCATATATAATCATAGGAGCTGAAGTGAACCATAGGTTAGTTGAGGGGGCTAAAGTTCTCTGTGCACTGAGGAGCATGTTGAAAGAGGGCAAAAGATGGGTATATTTGATGGTATAGTTGTTTTGACAGTGTTGCATAGATATGAGGGATGGATCTTGATAAAAATGTAAGGAAGAGAGTAGAGGAGTTTGAAATGCAATGCTGGAGGATGGTAGGTGGTGTGAGGAAGGATGATTGAGTTAGAAGTGATCGGGGAAGAGAGAGATATGGCAGTAAGACAAGTGTGGTTGAGAGAGCTGAGGAAGTGTGCTGAAATGGTTTGGACATAAGGAGAGGATGATTGAGAAGATAGTAATTAAGAGGGCATATATGCTAGCAGTGGAGGGAACAGAAAAGATGGATGGACTGAGGATAAGATGAAATGATGGATTGAAGGAATAGACTGAGGATAAAATGATGGAATAAAGGATGCTTTGAGGTATCAGGACCTGAATATGCAGGAGGGTGTGAGTTGTACATAGGATAAAGCAAATTAAGAGTGATGTGGTATACAGGGAGAGGTGTGTTGTCAGTGAGCTGAATCACATATGAAGTAGTCAGAGGAAACTATGGCTAGGGTCTATGGGGCTTAAATGTCGATAGGAGGCTCTGGTTTTGATACATTATATGTGACAGCTAGAAAGTGGATGTGGGCAAATGAGGCTGTTCTTTGTCTCTTCTTGGTGCTACCTGAGGATGCAGGAAATGGTGAACAAGTCTGAAAAGAAAGAATTATGTATATCTGTGTTGTGTGTGTGTGTTTGCAGTCTCTTGGAGGTGAATCAGGTACTCATTGCTGATGACACAGCATTGATGGTATATTTGATTGAGGGACTGCAGGGCATTTCTACAAGTTTAGGAGTGTCTAAAAGGAGAAAATTAAGTGTAAGTTTGATTAAAAGGAAGGTTATTAGATTTAGCACTGGAGAGAGACAGTTTAGCTGGAGTGAGAGTTTGAATGGAGAGAATGTAGATGAAGTGGAATGTTTTATTAACCTTGGACATGGTAATGAATGGAACCAAGGGGCTAAAGTGAGCCGTATGTTGGATGAGTAGGTGAATGCTCTGGATAGATTTGAAGAATGTGTGGAAAGAGAGGGCAAAGATGGCTATATATGATGGTATAATAGTCCCATTGGTATTGCATGGTTACAAGGCATGGGCCCCTGGATGACAAAGTATGGAAGAGGGTTGATGTTTTGTAAATGGAATGTATGAGGACAATATGTGCTGTGGTAGGGATGAGGATAATGTGTGGTGTGAGGGGAATAGACGTGATGGTGAGAGGAGTTTGTTTGATAGGTGAAGAGAATGTGTTGAAATTGTTTGCCTTGGTCACATGGAGAGGATGGAGGTGTTGACAAAGAGGGTATACATATGTGAAGCCAAGGGAACAAGGTAAGGGGGGAATCCAAGGACGAGGTGGAAAGATGGAGTGAAAGATGCTTTTAGTTTTCAGGGCTTGAACATACAAGAGAGTGTAAGGTGTGCAAGGGATAAAGTGAATTGGAGTGATGTGGCTTACAGGGGTCAATTTGCTGTCAGTGGGCTGAACTAGGGCATACAAAGCATTCAGGGGAAACCAAGGAAAGGTCTTTGGGTCCTCGGGCATGATAAGTCTTATGTTGAACGCGTGTTTGTAGTGTTACAACTGAAAAAAAATTGTAACTTGTATATCTGGGGAGTATGGTTTATGATGGTGTATCTCTGGTGGGATAGAATTTAAGGCTGCCTTGTGGGGGCAGTTGTTCAATGCTTGTCATTTCATTATTGTGTGTATGTGCTTAGTCATTGCAGGGGTAAGGATTTTTGTTTCTGCTAGAAGATTGATGGTTGATTGTATTATGGTTTGGATGGAAGGAGCCCAGGGCTGTTGCAAAGAATTGTGCTTTGAGCATATTGAAATGAGATTGTACTGAGAGAATCTTTGTTTCATTGTGCAGGAGTTGAGTGTATGTGGTTACTAGGTGGCCAGTAAATGTTTTCTGTGGTTTGTAGTTTTGTTATAATTGCTTTTGAGAGAGTGGATGACTAGGTAGGTGAAGCATAGTTGATGGTGGAACACATGAACCATTCATAAAAGATGCCAGCAAGTGTTCTGACAGTGTTCAGTTATTTGTGGCCTTTGTGTTGATGTTTGTGGTGTGGGGAGTAAATGTCATGTGTGTATTATACATGTCACCTTGTATGGTTTAAGTTCTGTTGAATGACAGTCAACATTCAAGGTTTTAAGAGGGTATAGCTTGGATTTGTCTGTCCAGGATTAATAGGGTGACAGTTGATTTTTATGGGAATGCAGACATTCTCATTTTTGTAAGCCAGTATTTTAGTTGTGCGATGTTATGTTGCATGTTACGAGGGTATTGTCATGTGATGTAATTGTTAGGTCATGTGAGAGGTTTGTAGGGGAAATTGGAAGGTCATGTAGGGAGAGACTGAAGAAGGCTGGAGAAAGAATTGCTTTTTGGGGAACTCCTTGGAAGACTCTTGAGGGGTTCACAGGTCAAGCCCTCTGGCCGGCTATGAAATTGGTTAATCTCTTCTTGTCATTTTTGTATAGGGTTGTATCAAGTATCTTTTGGATAAGGATGTCTCAGGGAACAATGTCAAATGCTTTTTTCCTGAATACTGCCACTGGTACAGTGTGGGAGGGGGGTTGAGGCTGGCTAAAGCCATCAAGGATGTGTTTTGTATGGTTCTTATGCAGTGCAGTAAAGGGCTGAAAACTGCTTTGTGGGAAAGAGGGACATCTTGCTTATATAGTTTTTCGAGGAGTTTGGCTGTTGATGAAAATAGCAACATTGGGTGACAGGAGTAGGAGGAATAAAGGGACTTGGATGGTTTCAGAATTGGTACTATGTTGGGAAGGTTTCAGGTGTTAGGATTTTGTGTAGCCAGGAGTGCTTGGCTTGTATTTTGACCAAACTGTTTTATTTGGAAATTTGATGTGTTATTGGGGCCAGTTGCAAGGAAGTTCTTTAAGGTGTTAATTGCATTTTGAATGTTTGAAGGTATGAAGGGTGGCTAAGCATTTGTTTCTGGGTGAAGTTTGTGTAGTTCTTTGTAGCTCTTCCATTTATTTATTTACTATTTGCTTGTGAATCATTTTTGAGTAGTGTTTCACAAGTACTTAGCGTTCTTTAGGAGAGAGGGAATGTTGTTTTGGGTTAGTGCTTCACACATGGGTGCTGTGGTGGTATGGGATGTGTGAAGTTTTCTTTACTTTTATCCAGAGTTTGTTGCTGTAGGTTTTTTGGTCTGTAGTGTCAAGAAGTGCATGCCAGTTACCTTTTTGTTATCCATTCAATAGATTGATGATGGTATTGTTCAGAGTTTGGCTTTGCTTTATGGTCTCTGTTGGTGGGGAGTGGATTTTGTCTGTGTGTGTTTCTTTGCTATATAATGTCTACAATTAGATGGAGAAGTTTAGGTTATATTGCTGTCTATGCCCTTAAGGTATGTTTTTTATGATTCCTTGGTTGTCATTGTTGATGAAATGTGAAATGGTTTGATAAGAGGATGGGCAGATATCTAAGGTGAATACTTGGAGCTTGGTGTCTGTATACTGTGCGAATGCTGGCCAGTTTGCTTTCCTTTTTTTTTTCTTCTTTTAAGTATATGGGTGCATGCTTAAGGTGTTTTTGGGCATGTGTAATCAAAACAAGTAGATGGTCAGAGAAGAATCAGTGTATATCAGTTTTGTTGTGTAAACGGTCATTTTGTGGGCATTGATTCTTTTGTTACTTTAATATCAAAATATATTCTAAATTTTGGAAATTAGAAATTATTGTGCTATAGTTTGAGTAAAATATTTGTATTATTCATTAGTATTGACAAATCATACTGAAGCTGTATATAATGAAATACTTGGCATCATCTTTTGTCAAGACTTACTGCATTGGAAAATATATTATAATGTAATTACCAGACTTATTTCATTTTAACAACAGGGGTACAGTTTAAGTCCAAGTCAAGAAAGAGTTCCTATATTGGTGGACTCAGGCACCCAAACAGACCATATGGATATGAGTGAAACAGATACATCTCCTGTAAAGACACCAGGGCCACACAAGCCATCTACCCTGCCTCTTCAGCAAGAAGAGAGAGATACAGGTGGAGGTAGCAACCCGCCCTGTGGACATACTGTCCTTGAAACAAGTCCAAATGGTAACACAATCCCAGAACAAAGCCCCTGCTGTGAACATTGCCCCAGACAGCAGTACCGACGTTTCACCTCAACAGATTCCAATGATTCTAATAAGAATTTTCCATTAGCTGATCCTGTTGTAGCTAAATTGAGTGAGGGTAGACAAGAATTTACTATTGAAGAAACTCTTCAAATCCTCAACAATAATGAGGATGATGTGGATATTCTCCATCAACTTGGTGACAAATGGGATGCAATTGAGAGAGTACTAGCGGATAAAAAAGCACTGCCAAATGGTTATAGACAAGTAAAACATGGACCTCTCATGAGATTTGAGCACTCTATTCCTGAAAATGACTTTTCTGAATCAACACCAATGGATATTGGTCAGTCAAAGTTAGAGGGAATGTCACAGAGTCAATCCTCTAATAACACTAATGAGGCAGATGAAGAAGAGAGACACTCCAGTATTGATCCAGATATTCTGAATAGGAATTCTGATATGGTAGCATCCAGTGAGCTAGACTCCAGCCACGATTCAGTTGGTCATGAAGTTTCAGCATCAGAGGAAGAAGAAGAGGGAGATGATGACTGTGATGATGGGTCACTAGATGGTCATTACCAAATAATCAAGCGAAGGTGGTAAGTAATGTGCATGTTCTTTGTCATATTGTCTTTTCATTATTTCATCATTTATAATGAAGTTCCATCCTTGTTTAAGAAGGATGGGGACACATTAGGTCGAGGTAATGGAAAAAATTAAGTTATGTATCTTATTGAGTAGTTTACAGTGTAGCCTAATTTAGGCTTTTTCCCTGCTTACCTTTAAGTTACCTAAGTTGATTCCAGTGAATTTGTAATAGAAATTTGTTTATTAGTTACAGGTTATTAGCTTTGGGCACATTCAGTATAAAAGAAAGATAATTGTAAATACTATGTGAATAAGAGTAAGGTTATTAGGTACAGTAGGGCTGAGGGACAAGTCAGTTGGGAGGTAAGTTTGAATGGAGAAAAACTGGAGGAAGTGAAGTGTTTTAGGTATCTGGGAGTGGATTTGGCGGCGGATGGAACCATAGAAGTGAAAGTGAATCATAGGGTGGGGGAGGGGGCAAAAATTCTGGGAGCGTTGAAGAATGTGTGGAAGTCAAGAACATTATCTCGGAAAGCAAAAATGGGTATGTTTGAAGGAATAGTGGTTCCAACAATGTTATATGATTGCGAGGCATGGGCTATAGATAGAGTTGTGTGAGGAGGCTGGATGTGCTGGAAATGAGATGTTTGAGGACAATATGTGGTGTGAGGTGGTTTGATCGAGTAAGTAATGTAAGGGTAAGAGAGATGTGTGGTAATAAAAAGAGCGTGGTTGAGAGAGCACAAGGTGTTTTGAAATGGTTTGGTCACATGGAGAGAATGAGTGAGGAAAAACTGACCAAGAGGATATATGTGTTGGAGGTGGAGGGAACGAGGGGAAGTGGGAGACAAATTGGAGGTGGAAAGATGGAGTGAAAAAGATTTTGAGTGATCGTGCCTGAATATGCAGGAGGGTGTTGTTAGGGAGGTGAATGCAAGAGTTTTGGAAAGAGGGGCAAGTATGAAGTCTGTTGTGGATGAGAGAGCTTGGGAAGTGAGTCAGTTGTTGTTCGCTGATGATACAGCGCTGGTGGCTGATTCATGTGCGAAACTGCAGAAGCTGGTGACTGAGTTTGGTAAAGTGTGTGAAAGAAGAAAGTTAAGAGTAAATGTGAATAAGAGCAAGGTTATTAGGTACAGTAGGGTTGAGGGTCAAGTCAATTGGGAGGTAAGTTTGAATGGAGAATATATATATATATATATATATATATATTCTTTTTCTTTTCTTTCAAACTATTCGCCATTTCCCGCATTAGCGAGGTAGCGTTAAGAACAGAGGCCTGGGCCTTTGAGGGAATACCCTCACCTGGCCCGATTCTCTGTTCCTTCTTTTGGAAAATTAAAAAAAAATGAGAGGGGAGGATATAGATATATATATATATATATGGTTGTTTAATTTGTTTATGGATGGGGTTGTTAGGGAGGTGAATGCAAGAGTCCTGGAAAGAGGGGCAAGTATGAAGTCTGTTGGGGATGAGAGAGCCTGGGAAGTGAGTCAGTTGTTGTTCGCTGATGATACAGCGCTGGTGGCTGATTCATGTGAGAAACTGCAGAAGCTGGTGACTGAGTTTGGTAAAGTGTGTGGAAGAAGAAAGTTAAGAGTAAATGTGAATAAGAGCAAGGTTATTAGGTACAGTAGGGTTGAGGGTCAAGTCAATTGGGAGGTAAGTTTGAATGGAGAAAAACTGGAGGAAGTGAAGTGTTTTAGATATCTGGGAGTGGATCTGTCAGCGGATGGAACCATGGAAGCGGAAGTGGATCATAGGGTGGGGGAGGGGGCGAAAATTTTGGGAGCCTTGAAAAATGTGTGGAAGTCGAGAACATTATCTCGGAAAGCAAAAATGGGTATGTTTGAAGGAATAGTGGTTCCAACAATGTTGTATGGTTGCGAGGCGTGGGCTATGGATAGAGTTGTGCGCAGGAGGATGGATGTGCTGGAAATGAGATGTTTGAGGACAATGTGTGGTGTGAGGTGGTTTGATCGAGTAAGTAACGTAAGGGTAAGAGAGATGTGTGGAAATAAAAAGAGCGTGGTTGAGAGAGCAGAAGAGGGTGTTTTGAAATGGTTTGGGCACATGGAGAGAATGAGTGAGGAAAGATTGACCAAGAGGATATATGTGTCGGAGGTGGAGGGAACGAGGAGAAGAGGGAGACCAAATTGGAGGTGGAAAGATGGAGTGAAAAAGATTTTGTGTGATCGGGGCCTGAACATGCAGGAGGGTGTAAGGAGGGCAAGGAATAGAGTGAATTGGAGCGATGTGGTATACAGGGGTTGACGTGCTGTCAGTGGAGTGAATCAAGGCATGTGAGGCGTCTGGGGTGGACCATGGAAAGCTGTGTAGGTATGTATACACGTGTGTGGACATGTGTATGTACATGTGTATGGGGGGGGGGGGTTGGGCCATTTCTTTCGTCTGTTTCCTTGCGCTACCTCGCAGACGCGGGAGACAGCGACAAAGTATAAAAAAAAAAAAAAAAAAAAATATATATATATATATATATATATATATATATATATATATATATATATATATATATATATGGGAGCGGGGGGCTGGAAATCCTCCCCTCTCATTTTTTTTTAATTTTCCAAAAGAAGGAACAGAGAAGGGGGCCAGGTAAGGATATTCCCTCAAAGGCCCAGTCCTCTGTTCTTAACGCTATATATATATATATATATATATATATATATATATATATATATATATATTTTTTTTTTTTCATACTATTCGCCATTTCCCGCATTAGCGAGGTAGCGTTAAGAACAGAGGACTGGGCCTTTGAGGGAATATCCTCATATGGCCCCCTTCTCTGTTCCTTCTTTTGGAAAATTTAAAAAGAAATGAGAGGGGAGGATTTCCAGCCCCCCCGCTCCCTTCCCTTTTAGTCGCCTTCTACGACATGCAGGGAATACGTGGGAAGTATTCTTTCTCCCCTATATATATTTATCTATTTATTCACTTTGCCCTGCCGCTGCCTCCCGCGCCAGCGAGGTAGTGTATATATATATATATATAGTATATATATATATATATATATATATATATATATATATATACATATATATATAATATATATACATATATATATAATTTTCTCACATACATTCTTCAAAGCAAACACCTGATCCACACATCCTCTACCACTTCTGAAACCACACTGCTCTTCCCCAATCTGATGCTCTGTACATGCCTTCACCCTCTCAATCAATATCCTCCCATATAATTTACCAGGAATACTCAACAAACTTATACCTCTGTAATTTGAGCACTCACTCTTATCCCCTTTGCCTTTGTACAATGGCACTATGCACGCATTCCGCCAATCCTCAGGCACCTCACCATGAGTCATACATACATTAAATAACCTTACCAACCAGTCAACAATACAGTCACCCCCTTTTTTAATAAATTCCACTGCAATACCATCCAAACCTGCTGCCTTGCCGGCTTTCATCTTCCGCAAAGCTTTTACTACCTCTTCTCTGTTTACCCAATCATCTTCCCTAACCCTCTCACTTTGCACACCACCTCGACCAAAACACCCTATATCTGCCACTCTATCATCAAACACATTCAACAAACCTTGAAAATACTCACTACATCTCCTTCTCACATCACCACTACTTGTTATCACCTCCCCATTTGCGCCCTTCACTGAAGTTCCCATTTGCTCCCTTGTCTTACGCACTTTATTTACCTCCTTCCAGAACATCTTTTTATTCTCCCTAAAATTTAATGATACTCTCTCACCCCAACTCTCATTTGCCCTTTTTTTCTCCTCTTGCACCTTTCTCTTGACCTCCTGTCTCTTTCTTTTATACATCTCCCACTCAATTTCATTTTTTCCCTGCAAAAATTGTCCAAATGCCTCTCTCTTCTCTTCTGAGAAATACTTAGAAAAGCAAATGGATTTGTATGTAGCATTTATGGATCTGGAGAAGGCATATGATAGAGTTGATAGAGATGCTCTGTGGAAGGTATTAAGAATATATGGTGTGGGAGGCAAGTTGTTAGAAGCAGTGAAAAGTTTTATCGAGGATGTAAGGCATGTGTACGTGTAGGAAGAGAGGAAAGTGATTGGTTCTCAGTGAATGTAGGTTTGCGGCAGGGATGTGTGATGTCTCCATGGTTGTTTAATTTGTTTATGGATGGGGTTGTTAGGGAGGTGAATGCAAGAGTTTTGGAAAGAGGGGCAAGTATGAAGTCTGTTGGGGATGAGAGAGCTTGGGAAGTGAGTCATTTGTTGTTCACTGATGATACAGCGCTTGTGGCTGATTCATGTGAGAAACTGCAGAAGCTGGTGACTGAGTTTGGTAAAGTGTGTGAAAGAAGAAAGTTAAGAGTAAATGTGAATAAGAGCAAGGTTATTAGGTACAGTAGGGTTGAGGGTCAAGTCAATTGGGAGGTGAGTTTGAATGGAGAAAAACTGGAGGAAGTGAAGTGTTTTAGATATCTGGGAGTGGATCTGGCAGCGGATGGAACCATGGAAGCGGAAGTGGATCATAGGGTAGGGGAGGGGGCGAAAATTCTGGGAGCCTTGAAGAATGTGTGGAAGTCGAGAACATTATCTCGGAAAGCAAAAATGGGTATGTTTGAAGGAATAGTGGTTCCAACAATGTTGTATGGTTGCGAGACGTGGGCTATGGATAGAGTTGTGCGCAGGAGGATGGATGTGCTGGAAATGAGATGTTTGAGGACAATATGTGGTGTGAGGTGGTTTGATCGAGTAAGAAACGTAAGGGTAAGAGAGATGTGTGGAAATAAAAAGAGCATGGTTGAGAGAGCAGAAGAGGGTGTTTTGAAATGGTTTGGGCACATGGAGAAAATGAGTGAGGAAAGATTGACCAAGAGAATATATGTGTCGGAGGTGGAGGGAACGAGGAGAAGAGGGAGACCAAATTGGAGGTGGAAAGATGGAGTGAAAAAGATTTTGTGTGATTGGGGCCTGAACATGCAGGAGGGTGAAAGGAGGGCAAGGGATAGAGTGAATTGGAGCGATGTGGTATACCGGGGTTGACGTGCTGTCAGTGGATTGAATCAAGGCATGTGAAGCGTCTGGGGTAAACCATGGAAAGCTGTGTAGGTATGTATATTTGCGTGTGTGGACGTATGTATATACATGTGTATGGGGGTGGGTTGGGCCATTTCTTTCGTCTGTTTCCTTGCGCTACCTCGCAAACGCGGGAGACAGCGACAAAGCAAAAAAAAAAAAAAATATATATATATATATATATATATATATATATATATATATATATATATATATATATATATATATATATATATATATTTCTTTCAAACTATTTGCCATTTCCCGCGTTAGCAAGGTAGCGTTAAGAACAGAGGACTGGGCCTCTGAGGGAATATATATATATATATATATATATATATATATATATATATATATATATATATATATATATATATATATATATATATATTCCTATGAGTCCACGAGGAAAATGAAACACGAAAAGTTCCCAAGTGCACTTTCGTGTAATAATCACATCATCATGGGAGACACAAGAGAGGAATATAAGAGTCAGTTGATATACATCGAAGAGACGAAGCTAGGATGCCATTTGGTAAACATGTGATTGTCCAAAACATACAACGAGCATTCATAAACTTATCATTTTACAAATCTTATCAACAATAAAGTTATCTAATTTGTACAGACCATCACTAATATTAAGATTATAATTCTTTGTGTATTTAATAATAGAAGATTCAATGATATTTCTCTTGGTGATAGAGTTAGAGTTAACAACTGAGATGGCGTTACTCCAGTCAATACAATGATCATAGTTTTTAACATGATTAAACAAGGCATTTGATTCCTGTCCCGTTCTTATACTATATTTATGTTGCTTAAGTCTAACAGAAAGATCCTTACCAGTCTGACCAACATAAAATTTATCACAGTTTCCACAAGGAACTTTATAGATGCAACCAAGAGAATTTTCTGGTGAATTCCTGATTAAGATATTCTTTATAGTATTATTGTTGCTAAAGGCAACATTTACATTAAAGGATTTAAGCAACATGGGAAGCAAAGTGAAATTATTATTAAAAGGGAGAACTAAAAGATTCTTGGTGTTAATGGGAGGTTTGGGCTCAACTCTATAAAATGATTTCTTTGCTAACTTAAGGGATGTATCAATGAAAGATCTAGGGTACTTTAACTCAGATCCAATAGAATATAACTCTGGACTGCAAATACGTAATGCCCTTAGGAACATAGATTGAAATGATGATAATTTAACTCTGTCATGTTGAGATGAGTAATAATGGATATATGAGCATACATTGGTGGGTTTTCTGTATATGCTAAACTTAAACTTGTTTCCTTTGTATGGATCATGCAATCTAAAAATGGTAACATACCATTATTTTCATTTTCTACAGTAAATTTGATGGAAGGTACTAAATTGTTATGTAAGGGGAGAAATTTTTGTAAATTTTCATCTATTGGCCAAACACAAAGAACATCATCTACATACCTAAACCAAATTGCATTAGAAGGTAAGATATCCTTTAGTAATTTTGTTTCAAAAAATTCCATATAAAGATTACTAAGTAAAGGTGAAAGAGGGTTACCCATTGCCATACCAAATTTTTGAGCATAATAATCTCCATTAAATTGAAATACACAGTCTTTTATACACAATTTTATCAGTTCAATAAAATTAGACTTTGAAACAGGTAATTGAATATCATCCAAGACATCAAATAAATATTCTAAAACGTCATCAACTGGAACTTTAGTGAAAAGTGAGGAAACATCAAAGCTAACTAGTTTGAAATCAAAATTAATGTTGATATTGTTTAGCTTGTTGACTAAATGTACATTGTTCATGATATTAGAATTTGATACCTTACCTACTAAAGGGCTTAATAAGGAAACTAACCATTTTGATAATTTATATGTGATGGAGCCTACTGTACTCACTATAGGTCTTGCTGGAAAATTTTGTTTATGTGTTTTGATAAGTCCATACATATATGGCAATGAAGGGGACAAAGATGACAAATTTTTGATAAGAGAAATGTTACCTTTCAACAACAACTTCATTTCTTTATTGAAGTGAGAATTAACTGCTTCTAATGGATTTTTACTAAGTTTAGAATATGTTGTGTTATCATTTACAAGATCATTCATTTTAGATAAATACTTACTTATATCTAAAATCACAACAGTGTTAGCCTTAGCCTTATATCAACTGACTGTTATATTCCTCTCTTGTGCCTCCCCTGATGATGTGATTATTACATGAAAGTGCACTTGGGAACTTTTCGTGTTTCATTTTCCTCGTGGACTCATAGGAATATCTTGATCATGCGCAAAATTGTGATCCTTTCCAATATATATATATATATATATATATATATATATATATATATATATATATATATATATATATATATATATATATATATATATATTTTTTTTTTTTTTTTTTTATACTTTGTCGCTGTCTCCCGCGTTTGCGAGGTAGCGCAAGGAAACAGACGAAAGAAATGGCCCAACCCCCCCCCATACACATGTATATACACACGTCCACACACGCAAATATACATACCTACACAGCTTTCCATGGTTTACCCCAGACGCTTCACATGCCTTGATTCAATCCACTGACAGCACGTCAACCCCTGTATACCACATCGCTCCAATCACTCTATTCTTGCCCTCCTTTCACCCTCCTGCATGTTCAGGCCCCGATCACACAAAATCTTTTTCACTCCATCTTTCCACCTCCAATTTGGTCTCCCTCTTCTCCTCGTTCCCTCCACCTCCGACACATATATCCTCTTGGTCAATCTTTCCTCACTCATTCTCTCCATGTGCCCAAACCATTTCAAAACACCCTCTTCTGCTCTCTCAACCACGCTCTTTTTATTTCCACACATCTCTCTTACCCTTACGTTACTCACTCGATCAAACCACCTCACACCACACATTGTCCTCAAACATCTCATTTCCAGCACATCCATCCTCCTGCGCACAACTCTATCCATAGCCCACGCCTCGCAACCATACAACATTGTTGGAACCACTATTCCTTCAAACATACCCATTTTTGCTTTCCGAGATAATGTTCTCGACTTCCACACATTCTTCAAGGACCCCCAGAATTTTCGCCCCCTCCCCCACCCTATGATCCACTTCCGCTTCCATGGTTCCATCCGCTGCCAGATCCACTCCCAGATATCTAAAACACTTCACTTCCTCCAGTTTTTCTCCATTCAAACTCACCTCCCAATTGACTTGACCCTCAACCCTACTGTACCTAATAACCTTGCTCTTATTCACATTTACTCTTAACTTTCTTCTTTCACACACTTTACCAAACTCAGTCACCAGCTTCTGCAGTTTCTCACATGAATCAGCCACCAGCGCTGTATCATCAGCGAACAACAACTGACTCACTTCCCAAGCTCTCTCATCCCCAACAGACTTCATACTTGCCCCTCTTTCCAAAACTCTTGCATTTACCTCCCTAACAACCCCATCCATAAACAAATTAAACAACCATGGAGACATCACACACCCCTGCCGCAAACCTACATTCACTGAGAACCAATCACTTTCCTCTCTTCCTACACGTACACATGCCTTACATCCTCGATAAAAACTTTTCACTGCTTCTAACAACTTTCCTCCCACACCATATATTCTTAATACCTTCCACAGAGCATCTCTATCAACTCTATCATATGCCTTCTCCAGATCCATAAATGCTACATACAAATCCATTTGCTTTTCTAAGTATTTCTCACATACATTCTTCAAAGCAAACACCTGATCCACACATCCTCTACCACTTCTGAAACCACACTGCTCTTCCCCAATCTGATGCTCTGTACATGCCTTCACCCTCTCAATCAATATCCTCCCATATAATTTACCAGGAATACTCAACAAACTTATACCTTTGTAATTTGAGCACTCACTCTTATCCCCTTTGCCTTTGTACAATGGCACTATGCACGCATTCCGCCAATCCTCAGGCACCTCACCATGAGTCATACATACATTAAATAACCTTACCAACCAGTCAACAATACAGTCACCCCCTTTTTTAATAAATTCCACTGCAATACCATCCAAACCTGCTGCCTTGCCGGCTTTCATCTTCCGCAAAGCTTTTACTACCTCTTCTCTGTTTACCCAATCATCTTCCCTAACCCTCTCACTTTGCACACCACCTCGACCAAAACACCCTATATCTGCCACTCTATCATCAAACACATTCAACAAACCTTGAAAATACTCACTCCATCTCCTTCTCACATCACCACTACTTGTTATCACCTCCCCATTTGCGCCCTTCACTGAAGTTCCCATTTGCTCCCTTGTCTTACGCACTTTATTTACCTCCTTCCAGAACATCTTTTTATTCTCCCTAAAATTTAATGATACTCTCTCACCCCAACTCTCATTTGCCCTTTTTTTCTCCTCTTGCACCTTTCTCTTGACCTCCTGTCTCTTTCTTTTATACATCTCCCACTCAATTTCATTTTTTCCCTGCAAAAATTGTCCAAATGCCTCTCTCTTCTCTTCTGAGAAATACTTAGAAAAGCAAATGGATTTGTATGTAGCATTTATGGATCTGGAGAAGGCATATGATAGAGTTGATAGAGATGCTCTGTGGAAGGTATTAAGAATATATGGTGTGGGAGGCAAGTTGTTAGAAGCAGTGAAAAGTTTTATCGAGGATGTAAGGCATGTGTACGTGTAGGAAGAGAGGAAAGTGATTGGTTCTCAGTGAATGTAGGTTTGCGGCAGGGATGTGTGATGTCTCCATGGTTGTTTAATTTGTTTATGGATGGGGTTGTTAGGGAGGTGAATGCAAGAGTTTTGGAAAGAGGGGCAAGTTTGAAGTCTGTTGGGGATGAGAGAGCTTGGGAAGTGAGTCAGTTGTTGTTCACTGATGATACAGCGCTGGTGGCTGATTCATGTGAGAAACTGCAGAAGCTGGTGACTGAGTTTGGTAAAGTGTGTGAAAGAAGAAAGTTAAGAGTAAATGTGAATAAGAGCAAGGTTATTAGGTACAGTAGGGTTGAGGGTCAAGTCAATTGGGAGGTGAGTTTGAATGGAGAAAAACTGGAGGAAGTGAAGTGTTTTAGATATCTGGGAGTGGATCTGGCAGCGGATGGAACCATGGAAGCGGAAGTGGATCATAGGGTAGGGGAGGGGGCGAAAATTCTGGGAGCCTTGAAGAATGTGTGGAAGTCGAGAACATTATCTCGGAAAGCAAAAATGGGTATGTTTGAAGGAATAGTGGTTCCAACAATGTTGTATGGTTGCGAGACGTGGGCTATGGATAGAGTTGTGCGCAGGAGGATGGATGTGCTGGAAATGAGATGTTTGAGGACAATATGTGGTGTGAGGTGGTTTGATCGAGTAAGAAACGTAAGGGTAAGAGAGATGTGTGGAAATAAAAAGAGCATGGTTGAGAGAGCAGAAGAGGGTGTTTTGAAATGGTTTGGGCACATGGAGAAAATGAGTGAGGAAAGATTGACCAAGAGAATATATGTGTCGGAGGTGGAGGGAACGAGGAGAAGAGGGAGACCAAATTGGAGGTGGAAAGATGGAGTGAAAAAGATTTTGTGTGATTGGGGCCTGAACATGCAGGAGGGTGAAAGGAGGGCAAGGAATAGAGTGAATTGGAGCGATGTGGTATACCGGGGTTGACGTGCTGTCAGTGGATTGAATCAAGGCATGTGAAGCGTCTGGGGTAAACCATGGAAAGCTGTGTAGGTATGTATATTTGCGTGTGTGGACGTATGTATATACATGTGTATGGGGGTGGGTTGGGCCATTTCTTTCGTCTGTTTCCTTGCGCTACCTCGCAAACGCGGGAGACAGCGACAAAGCAAAAAAAAAAAATATATATATATATATATATATATATATATATATATATATATATATATATATATATATATATATATATTTCTTTCAAACTATTTGCCATTTCCCGAGTTAGCAAGGTAGCGTTAAGAACAGAGGACTGGGCCTCTGAGGGAATATATATATATATATATATATATATATATATTCCTATGAGTCCACGAGGAAAATGAAACACGAAAAGTTCCCAAGTGCGCTTTCGTGTAATAATCACATCATCATGGGAGACACAAGAGAGGAATATAAGAGTCAGTTGATATACATCGAAGAGACGAAGCTAGGATGCCATTTGGTAAACATGTGATTGTCCAAAACATACAACGAGCGTTCATAAACTTATCATTTTACAAATCTTATCAACAATAAAGTTATCTAATTTGTACAGACCATCACTAATATTAAGATTATAATTCTTTGTGTATTTAATAATAGAAGATTCAATAGAAGATTCAATTTCTCTTGGTGATAGAGTTAGAGTTAACAACTGAGATGGCGTTACTCCAGTCAATACAATGATCATAGTTTTTAACATGATTAAACAAGGCATTTGATTCCTGTCCCGTTCTTATACTATATTTATGTTGCTTAAGTCTAACAGAAAGATCCTTACCAGTCTGACCAACATAAAATTTATCACAGTTTCCACAAGGAACTTTATAGATGCAACCAAGAGAATTTTCTGGTGAATTCCTGATTAAGATATTCTTTATAGTATTATTGTTGCTAAAGGCAACATTTACATTAAAGGATTTAAGCAACATGGGAAGCAAAGTGAAATTATTATTAAAAGGGAGAACTAAAAGATTCTTGGTGTTAATGGGAGGTTTGGGCTCAACTCTATAAAATGATTTCTTTGCTAACTTAAGGGATGTATCAATGAAAGATCTAGGGTACTTTAACTCAGATCCAATAGAATATAACTCTGGACTGCAAATACGTAATGCCCTTAGGAACATAGATTGAAATGATGATAATTTAACTCTGTCATGTTGAGATGAGTAATAATGGATATATGAGCATACATTGGTGGGTTTTCTGTATATGCTAAACTTAAACTTGTTTCCTTGTCTATGGATCATGCAATCTAAAAATGGTAACATACCATTATTTTCATTTTCTACAGTAAATTTGATGGAAGGTACTAAATTGTTATGTAAGGGGAGAAATTTTTGTAAATTTTCATCTGTTGGCCAAACACAAAGAACATCATCTACATACCTAAACCAAATTGCATTAGAAGGTAAGATATCCTTTAGTAATTTTGTTTCAAAAAATTCCATATAAAGATTACTAAGTAAAGGTGAAAGAGGGTTACCCATTGCCATACCAAATTTTTGAGCATAATAATCTCCATTAAATTGAAATACACAGTCTTTTATACACAATTTTATCAGTTCAATAAAATTAGACTTTGAAACAGGTAATTGAATATCATCCAAGACATCAAATAAATATTCTAAAATGTCATCAACTGGAACTTTAGTGAAAAGTGAGGAAACATCAAAGCTAACTAGTTTGAAATCAAAATTAATGTTGATATTGTTTAGCTTGTTGACTAAATCTACATTGTTCATGATATTAGAATTTGATACCTTACCTACTAAAGGGCTTAATAAGGAAACTAACCATTTTGATAATTTATATGTGATGGAGCCTACTGTACTCACTATAGGTCTTGCTGGAAAATTTTGTTTATGTGTTTTGATAAGTCCATACATATATGGCAATGAAGGGGACAAAGATGACAAATTTTTGATAAGAGAAATGTTACCTTTCAACAACAACTTCATTTCTTTATTGAAGTGAGAATTAACTGCTTCTAATGGATTTTTACTAAGTTTAGAATATGTTGTGTTATCATTTACAAGATCATTCATTTTAGATAAATAGTTACTTATATCTAAAATCACAACAGTGTTAGCCTTAGCCTTATATCAACTGACTGTTATATTCCTCTCTTGTGCCTCCCCTGATGATGTGATTATTACACGAAAGTGCACTTGGGAACTTTTCGTGTTTCATTTTCCTCGTGGACTCATAGGAATATCTTGATCACGCGCAAAATTGTGATCCTTTCCAATATATATATATATATATATATTTTTTTTTTTTTTTTTTTTTTTTTTTTTTTTTTTTATACTTTGTCGCTGTCTCCCGCGTTTGCGAGGTAGCGCAAGGAAACAGACGAAAGAAATGGCCCCCCCCCCATACACATGTACATACACACGTCCACACACGCAAATATACATACCTACACAGCTTTCCATGGTTTACCCCAGACGCTTCACATGCCTTGCTTCAATCCACTGACAGCACGTCAACCCCTGTATACCACATGACTCCAATTCACTCTATTTCTTGCCCTCCTTTCACCCTCCTGCATGTTCAGGCCCCGATCACACAAAATCTTTTTCACTCCATCTTTCCACCTCCAATTTGGTCTCCCTCTTCTCCTCGTTCCCTCCACCTCCGACACATATATCCTCTTGGTCAATCTCTCCTCACTCATTCTCTCCATGTGCCCAAACCATTTCAAAACACCCTCTTCTGCTCTCTCAACCACGCTCTTTTTATTTCCACACATCTCTCTTACCCTTACGTTACTTACTCGATCAAACCACCTCTCACCACACATTGTCCTCAAACATCTCATTTCCAGCACATCCATCCTCCTGCGCACATCTCTATCCATAGCCCACGCCTCGCAACCATACAACATTGTTGGAACCACTATTCCCTCAAACATACCCATTTTTGCTTTCCAAGATAATGTTCTCGACTTCCACACATTTTTCAAGGCTCCCAAAATTTTCGCCCCCTCCCCCACCCTATGATCCACTTCCGCTTCCATGGTTCCATCCGCTGACAGATCCACTCCCAGATATCTAAAACACTTCACTTCCTCCAGTTTTTCTCCATTCCAACTCACCTCCCAATTGACTTGACCCTCACCCCTACTGTACCTAATAACCTTGCTCTTATTCACATTTACTCTCAACTTTCTTCTTCCACACACTTTACCAAACTCAGTCACCAGCTTCTGCAGTTTCTCACATGAATCAGCCACCAGCGCTGTATCATCAGCGAACAACAACTGACTCACTTCCCAAGCTCTCTCATCCCCAACAGACTTCATACTTGCCCCTCTTTCCAGGACTCTTGCATTTACCTCCCTTACAACCCCATCCATAAACAAATTAAACAACCATGGAGACATCACACACCCCTGCCGCAAACCTACATTCACTGAGAACCAATCACTTTCCTCTCTTCCTACACGTACACATGCCTTACATCCTCGATAAAAACTTTTCACTGCTTCTAACAACTTGCCTCCCACACCATATATTCTTAATACCTTCCACAGAGCATCTCTATCAACTCTATCATATGCCTTCTCCAGATCCATAAATGCTACATACAAATCCATTTGCTTTTCTAAGTATTTCTCACATACATTCTTCAAAGCAAACACCTGATCCACACATCCTCTACCACTTCTGAAACCGCACTGCTCTTCCCCAATCTGATGCTCTGTACATGCCTTCACCCTCTCAATCAATACCCTCCCATATAATTTACCAGGAATACTCAACAAACTTATACCTCTGTAATTTGAGCACTCACTCTTATCCCCTTTGCCTTTGTACAATGGCACTATGCACGCATTCCGCCAATCCTCAGGCACCTCACCATGAGTCATACATACATTAAATAACCTTACCAACCAGTCAACAATACAGTCACCCCCTTTCTTAATAAATTCCACTGCAATACCATCCAAACCTGCTGCCTTGCCGGCTTTCATCTTCCGCAAAGCTTTTACTACCTCTTCTCTGTTTACCAAATCATTTTCCCTAACCCTCTCACTTTGCACACCACCTCGACCAAAACACCCTATATCTGCCACTCTGTCATCAGACACATTCAACAAACCTTCAAAATACTCATTCCATCTCCTTCTCACATCACCGCTACTTGTTATCACCTCCCCATTTACGCCCTTCACTGAAGTTCCCATTTGCTCCCTTGTCTTACGCACCCTATTTACCTCCTTCCAGAACATCTTTTTATTCTCCCTAAAATTTACTGATAGTCTCTCACCCCAACTCTCATTTGCCCTTTTTTTCACCTCTTGCACCTTTCTCTTGACCTCCTGTCTCTTTCTTTTATACTTCTCCCACTCAATTGCATTTTTTCCCTGCAAAAATCGTCCAAATGCCTCTCTCTTCTCTTTCACTAATACTCTTACTTCTTCATCCCACCACTCACTACCCTTTCTAAACAGCCCACCTCCCACTCTTCTCATGCCACAAGCATCTTTTGCGCAATCCATCACTGATTCCCTAAATACATCCCATTCCTCCCCCACTCCCCTTACTTCCATTGTTCTCACCTTTTTCCATTCTGTACACAGTCTCTCCTGGTACTTCCCCACACAGGTCTCCTTCCCAAGCTCACTTACTCTCACCACCTTCTTTACCCCAACATTCACTCCTCTTTTCTGAAAACCCATACTAATCTTCACCTTAGCCTCCACAAGATAATGATCAGACATCCCTCCAGTTGCACCTCTCAGCACATTAACATCCAAAAGTCTCTCTTTCGCACGCCTGTCAATTAATACGTAATCCAATAACGCTCTCTGGCCATCTCTCCTACTTACATAAGTATACTTATGTATATCTCGCTTTTTAAACCAGGTATTCCCAATCATCAGTCCTTTTTCAGCACATAAATCTACAAGCTCTTCACCATTTCCATTTACAACACTGAACACCCCATGCATACCAATTATTCCCTCAACTGCCACATTACTCACCTTTGCATTCAAATCACCCATCACTATAACCCGGTCTCGTGCATCAAAACCGCTAACACACTCATTTAGCTGCTCCCAAAACACTTGCCTCTCATGATCTTTCTTCTCATGCCCAGGTGCATATGCACCAATAATCACCCACCTCTCTCCATCAACTTTCAATTTTACCCATATTAATCGAGAATTTACTTTCTTACATTCTATCACATACTCCCACAACTCCTGTTTCAGGAGTATTGCTACTCCTTCCCTTGCTCTTGTCCTCTCACTAACCCCTGACTTCACTCCCCAGACATTTCCAAACCACTCTTCCCCTTTACCCTTGAGCTTCGTTTCACTCAGAGCCAAAACATCCAGGTTCCTTTCCTCAAACATACTACCTATCTCTCCTTTTTTCACATCTTGGTTACATCCACACACATTTAGGCACCCCACTCTGAGCCTTCGAGGAGGATGATCACTCCCCGCGTGACTCCTTCTTCTGTTTCCCATTTTAGAAAGTTAATACAAGGAGGGGAGGATTTCCGGCCCCCCGCTCCCGTCCCCTCTAGTCGCTTTCTACGACACGCGAGGAATATATATATATATATATATATATATATATATGTTGAGATGTATAGGTATGTATATTTGCGTGTGTGGATGTGTATGTATATACATGTGTATGTGGGTGGGTTGGGCCATTCTTTCGTCTGTATCCTTGCACTACCTCGCTAATGCGGGAGACAGCGACAAAGTAAAATAATGTTAGTAATAATAATTTGTAGATTATCTTTATTTGTACATAGGAACACTTGAAAATCTTTTTTTATCACATGTGTCTCAGTGATTATAACGCTTACTATTGTTTGTTCTAAGATTTGGCTTCATCCTTGTAATGGGTCTCCCCTAACAGCTTCATGCGTCGTCCCATACCAAGAAGCAAGAACCATCGTTCTGTATGTATGACACGATCTGCACAAAGTACCCAAAGTAGTGAAGGAGGTGTGTCAGAAGATGAGCCTGGACCCTCTGTTACAGGTGCTTACTATGGCCCAAGAACTGTTATTCATGATGGAGTTGGCCGTTATCCATCTAGATTGATGGTAAGGAACTGTTGTAATTAGCTAAGATAATTAACAAATACAAGTGTGAGAATTTGATTTTTTGTGTATCTTAATTTTTTCATATTTTAAGTATTTCATGTTTAAATGTCCTGTATAGAATTTGAAGTGGTAAGTCAGTAAAAAAAGTGAAAAACATACCAATTTTTCAAAAGCATTTGGACGTTTTACATTTTTCCATCTACATTCGGAACAATAATTTTACACTGGAAAGTAAAAATCAGTGCTCAAGGCTTCTGTTACTAGTTGTGTGATAAAAGTGATAGTAACAGTGTTAGTAAGATGATGAATCAGTGCAGAATGAATGATGCAATTGATATGCATGTCAGTGGGTCAGTGGTTTAGTCCAGTGACAGCATGTCGCCCTATATGCTACATCGTTCTTGCTTACTCTGTTTCGTGGACATCTCTCACCCTCCTGCAAGTTCAGGCCCCAACCACTCAATTTTTCTCTCATTTCATCCTTATGTCTCTAATTTGGTTTTCCCCTTCTTTTCTTCTCTATTTCTGTGGCTATTTTTCACCTTCTCCCCACTCATTCTGTCCATATATCCAGACCATATCACTACACCCCTTTAAGCTTTTTCAGCTATCTTCAACTTTCTCAGACACATTTTTTTTTTACTACCACACCTTTCTCGTACCCATTTATTACTTACTTGATCTAACCACCTTACACTACATATTGAGCTGAAACATTTAATTTCCAACATATCCACCCTCCTCTGTGCATCCTCATCTATAGCCCATGCTTAGCATGCATACATCATCATGAGGACTACCGTGCCTTCAAATATACCCATTTTTGCCTCTCCTGATAATGATCTCTCTTTCCACACATTCCTCAGTGTTCCCAGAACCTTCTACCCCCTCACCCGCCATTTAACTCACCTCCACTTCCATGGTTCCACTTGCTGCCACATTCACTCCTAGTTAAACTCTTCTCTATTTCCAAATTTTCTCCTTTCTAACTCACTGGAAAAAACCACAGAAAGGTGTGGGGGCCTAGCTGTGTTCAGAGAATGGAGATGAGCAGATGTAGCTTTTCTTCATATGTTCCTTGTGCCGCCTCATTAATGCAGGAAATGGCTGTTAAGAATGAAAAATATTATTAATTTATACTTGATCACTGTTTCCCATGTCAGCAAGGTAGTGCCAGGAAACAGACCAAGACCCCTCCACTCATATACATGTATATACATAAATGCCCATACACTTACATATACATACATGTACAGTTACCCACAGCAATGATGTCATATTCTGCAGAATGTTTCAGACAAAAAATGCGGTAGCAGACAACTAGCCTTTATCTCTTGCGTCCCCAGGTCTTCTTTGTCTTTGCAGAGCTTTTCTTAATAGATAGCAATTTATAAGTCCATATTTTAAGTTACATTCGATTTATAGACGTGAATGCATTTGGCTGGCCACCAATAAATGTTAAATAATTTACTTCCTTTGGCAAATCGAGGTGGATGTGCTAGCAGACGCTGCTGCCTGTGACGCCAAATTGCCGAAACATTTATAACCCTAGAGTTATAGAGTGCCTTGCTTATTTTTGATGTTTCCAAAAACACCAGCAAATTGTTTCATTATTCTGGAAAGAAAAAATTATAGACAGCATACTAATTTGTTGTGACTGGACTTCAGCTGAGAGGGTATGAAGGAGTGAGGGGTTGGGTGGGAGGGACTGGTGAGAGATGCCATAACTGCCACAATAAATATCAGATGGTCAGCTGTGATTGTTAGATAAAACAATACATTGGTTCATAGTATACTAAATTATTGAGCAATGTCTCTGCTATTCATATAATGTTTTATTGTTTTTGTTATGCAGTGTCATGATGTGTGTAAATAACTGACTTTTCTAATATGGCAACACATACTTACTGGGGAGACACTTCTCCATCCATCCTCCACTCCACCACCCCTCCCATCCACCCACCATGACCTTTCAACTGTTAAAAGCCCATCTGTTTGTGATCAGTGTTGAAGCTTATCTGTAAGACATTAAGTTTGTCTGTATTCCACCCACCTCCCTCATACTAGCAACTCTTGTTCCACCTGCCTTTTGCATGTGTTGCCCACCCTATTAGACTTTCTTCCTCTCTGGAAATTAATCAATTGTATTATTATTAATTTATTATATTATTATTATATGTAATCACTGTTTCCTGCTTCAGCGAGGTAGCACCAGAAAACAGACAAAGAATGGCCCATCCACTCACACACACACACACACACACACACAGGTTTGGATGGTATTGCAATGGAATTTATTAAAAAAGGGGGTGACTGTATTGTTGACTGGTTGGTAAGGTTATTTAATGTATGTATGATTCATGGTGAGGTGCCTGAGGATTGGCGGAATGCATGCATAGTGCCATTGTATAAAGGCAAAGGGGATAAGAGTGAGTGGTCAAATTACAGAGGTATAAGTTTGTTGAGTATTCCTGGTAAATTATATGGGAGGGTATTGATTGAGAGGGTGAAGGCATGTACAGAGCATCAGATTGGGGAAGAGCAGTGTGGTTTCAGAAGTGGTAGAGGATGTGTGGATCAGGTGTTTGCTTTGAAGAATGTATGTGAGAAATACTTAGAAAAGCAAATGGATTTGTATGTAGCATTTATGGATCTAGAGAAGGCATATGATAGAGTTGATAGAGGTGCTCTGTAGAAGGTACTAAGAATATATGGTGTGGGAGGCAAGTTGCTAGAAGCAGTGAAAAGTTTTTATCGAGGATGTAAGGCATGTGTACGTGTAGGAAGAGAGGAAAGTGATTGGTTCTCAGTAAATGTAGGTTTGTGGCAGGGGTGTGTGATGTCTCCATAGTTGTTTAATTTGTTTATGGATGGGGTTGTTAGGGAGGTGAATGCAAGAGTTTTGGAAAGAGGGGAAAGTATGCAGTCTGTTGGGGATGAGAGAGCTTGGGAAGTGAGTCACTTGTTGTTCGCTGATGATACAGCGCTTGTGGCTGATTCATGTGAGAAACTGCAGAAGCTGGTGACTGAGTTTGGTAAAGTGTGTGAAAGAAGAAAGTTAAGAGTAAATGTGAATAAGAGCAAGGTTATTAGGCACAGTAGGGTTGAGGGTCAAGTCAATTGGGAGGTAAGTTTGAATGGAGAAAAACTGGAGGAAGTAAAGTGTTTTAGATATCTGGGAATGGATCTGGCAGCGGATGGAACCATGGAAGCGGAAGTGAATCATAGGGTGGGGGAGGGGGTGAAAATCCTGGGAGCCTTGAAGAATGTGTGGAAGTCGAGAACAATATCTCTGAAAGCAAAAATGGGTATGTTTGAAGGAATAGTGGTTCCAACAATGTTGTATGGTTGCGAGGCGTGGGCTATGGATAGAGTAGTGCGCAGGAGGGTGGATGTGCTGGAAATGAGATGTTTGAGGACAATATGTGGTGTGAGGTGGTTTGATCAAGTAAGTAATGTAAGGGTAAGAGAGATGTGTGGAAATAAGAAGAGCGTGGTTGAGAGAGCAGAAGAGGGTGTTTTGAAATGGTTTGGGCACATGGAGAGAATGAGTGAGGAAAGATTGACCAAGAGGATATATGTGTCGGAGGTGGAGGGAACAAGGAGAAGTGGGAGACCAAATTGGAGGTGGAAAGATGGAGTGAAAAAGATTTTGAGTGATCGAGGCCTGAACATGCAGGAGGGTGAAAGGCAGGCAAGGAATAGAGTGAATTGGATCGACGCTTCACATGCCGTAGTTCGATCCATCGACAGCACGTCGATCCCGGTATACCACATCGTTCCATACAACATTGTTGGAACCACTATTCCTTCAAACATACCCATTTCTGCTTTCCAAGATAATGTTGCTGACTTCCACACAGTCTTCAAGGCTCCCACAATTTTCACCCCCTCCCCCACCCTATGATTCACTTCCGCTTCCATGGTTCCATCCGCTGCCAAATCCACTCCAAGATATCTAAAAACATTTCACTTCCTCCAGTTTTTCTCCATTCAAACTTACCTCCCAATTGACTTGACCCTCAACCCTACTTTACCCAATAACCTTGCTCTTATTCACATTTACTCTCAGCTTTCTTCTTTCACACACTTTACCAAACTCAGTCACTAGCTTCTGCAGTTTCTCACATGAATCAGCCACCAGCGCTGTATCATCAGTGAACAACAACTGACTCACTTCCCAAGCTGTCTCATCCACAACAGACTGCATACTTGCCCCTCCTTCCGAAACTCTTGCATTCACCTCCCTAACAACCCCCCATCCATAAACAAATTAAACAACCATGGAGACATCACACACCCTTGCCAAAACCTACATTCACTGAGAACAAATCAGTTTCCTCTCTTCCTACACGTACATGTGCCTTACATCCTTGATAGAAACTTTTCACTGCTTCTAACAACTTGCCTCCCACACCATATATTCTTGATACCTTTCACAGAGCATCTCTATCAACTCTATCATATGCCTTCTCCAGATCCATAAATTCTACATACAAATCCATTTGCTTTTCTAAGTATTTCTCACATACATTCTTCAAAGCAAACACCTGATCCACACATCCTCTACTACTGAAACCACACTGCTCTTCCCCAATCTGATGCTCTGTACATGCCTTCACCCTCTCAATCAATACCTTCCCATATAATTTCCCAAGAATACTCAACAAACTTATACCTCTGTAATTTGAGCACTCACCTTTGTCCTCTTTGCCTTTGTACAATGGCACTATGCACGCATTTTGCCAATCCTCAGGCACCTCACCATGAATCATACATACATTAGGTAGCCTTACCAACCAGTCAACAATACAGTCACCCTCTTTTTTAATATATTCCACTGCAATACCATCCAAACCCTGCTGCCTTGCCAGCTTTCATCTTCCACAAAGCCTTTACTACCTCTTCTCTGTTTACCAAATCATTTTCCTTAACCCTCTCACTTTGCACGCCACCTCGACCAAAACACCCTATATCTGCGCAGCACTCTATCATCAAACACATTCAACAAACCTTCAAAATACTCACTCCATCTCCTTTTCACATCACCACTACTTGTTATCACCTCCGCATTAGCCCCCTTCACTGAGGTTCCCATTTGCTACTTTCTTATGCACTTTATTTACCTCCTTCCAAAACATCTTTTTATTCTCCCTAAAATTTAATGATACTCTCTCACCTCAACTTTCATGTGCCCTCTTTTTCATCTCTTGCACCTTCCTCTTGACCTCCTGCCTCTTTCTTTTATACATCTCCCACTCATTTGCATTATTTCCCTGCAAAAATGGTCCAAATGCCTCTCTCTTCTCTTTCACTAATAATCTTACTTCTTCATCTCACCACTCACTACCCTTTCTAATCTGCCCACCTCCCACACTTCTCATGCCACAAGCATCTTTTGCGGAAGCCATATATATATATATATATATATATATATATATATATATATATGTATATATTTATATATGCCTTCATCCATTTCCGTTATCACCCCGCTCCATATGAAATGGCACCCTCCCTTCCCCCCCAGCACGCAGGGCAGCACTAGGAAAAGACAACAAAGGCTACACTCAGTCTCTAGCTGTCATGTGTAATGCATAGAAACAAAAACTCCCTTTCCTCATCCAGGCCCCTCAAAACTTTCCATGGTTTACCCCAGATGCTTCAAATGCCCTGGTTCAATCCATTGACAGCACGTTGATGCCGGTATACCACATCGTTCCAATTCACTTTATTCCTTGCAAACCTTTCACCCTCCTCTGCTCTCTCAACCTCACTCTTTTTTATTATCACAAACCTCTCTGACCCCTTCATTACTTACTCGATCCAACCACCTCACACCACATATTGTCCTCAAACATTTCATTTCCAACACATCCACCCTTCTCCGCACAACCCTATCTGTAGCCCATGCCATGCAACTATATAACATTGTTGAAACCACCTTTCCTTCAAACATACCCATTTTGGCTCTCCGAGATAATGTTCTCGCCTTCCACGCATTCTTCAGTGCTCCCAGAACCTTCACCCCCTCCCCCACCCTGTGACCCTTCCGCTTCCATGGTTTCATCTGCTGCTAAATCCACTCCCAGATATCTAAAACACTTCAATTCCTCCAGTTTTTCTCCATTCAACCCTCGACCTTACTGAACCTAATAACCTTGCTCTTATTCACATTTACTCTCAGCTTTCTTCTTTCACACACTTTACCAAACTCAGTCACCAACTTCTGCCATGGAAACATCATGCACCCCTGCCGCAAGCCGACATTCACTGAGAACCAATCACTTTCCTCTCTTCCTACTCGCACACATGCCTTACATCCTCGATAAAAACTTTTCACTGCTTCTAGCAACTCACCTTCCACACCATATAATCTTAATACCTTCCACAAAGCATCTCTATCAACTCTATCATATGCCTTCTCCAGATCCATAAATGCTACATACAGATCCATCAGTTTTTCTAGGTATTTCTGACATACGTTCTTCAGAGCAAACACTTGATCTACACATCCTCTGCCACTTCTGAAACCACACTGCTCTTCCCCAATCTGATGTTCTGTACATGCCTCCACCCTCTCAGTCAATCCCCCCCCCCCCATATAATTTCCCAGGAATACTCAGCAAACCTACACCACTGTAACTTGAACTCTCACCTTTATCCCCTTTGCCTTTGTACAATGGCACTATGCATACATTCTGCCAATCCTCAGGCACTTCAACAGGAACCATACATACACTGATATCCTTACCAACCAGTCAACAACATAGTCACCTCCTTTTATAATAAATTCCACTGCACTACCATCCAAACACTGCCTTGCCAGCTTTTATCATCTGCAAAGCTTTCACTACCTCTTCTCTGTTTACCAAACCATTTTCCCTGACCCTTTCACTTCGCACACCAACTCGACCAAAACACCCAATGTCTGCCACTCTATCGAACATATTCAACACACCTTCAAAATACTCACTCTGTCTCCTCACTTCACCACTGCTTGTTAATACCTTCCCATTACCCCCTTCACCGATGTTCCCATTTGTTCTCTTCTCTTATGCAATTTATTTACTTCCTTCCAAAATGTATTTTTATTCTCCCTAAGATTTAATGATACTCTCTCACCCCAACTCTCATTTGCCCTCATTCTCACCTCTTGCACCTTTCTCTTGACTTCCTGCCTCTTTCTTATATGCATCTTCCAGTCATTTGCACTATTCCCCTGCAAAAATCATCCAAACACCTCTCTCTTCTCTTTCACTAACAATCTTACTTCATCCCACCACTCACTATCCTTTCTAATCTGCCCAACTCCTACCTTTCTCATGCCATAAGCATCTTTTGCACAAGCCATCACTGCTTCCTTAAATACATCCCATTTCTACCCCACTCCCCTTACTTCATCTTCTCTCACCCTTTAACATTCTGCACTCAATCTCTCCTGGTACTTCCTCACACAAGTCTCCTTTCAGAGCTGAATTACTCTCACCACTCTCTTCACCCCAACATTCTCTCTTCTTTCCTGAAAACCTCTACATATCTTCACCTTCGCCTCTATAAGATAATGATCAGACATCCCTCCAGTCGCCCCTCTCAGCACATTAACATCCAAAAGTCTCTCTTTCATGAGCCTATCAATTAACACGTAATCCAATAACACTCTCTGGCCATCTCCCCTACTTACATATGTATACTTATGTATTTCTTTCATACTATTCGCCATTTCCCATGTTAGCGAGGTTGCGTTAAGAACAGAGGACTTGGCCTTTGAGGGAATATCCTCCTCTGGCCCCCTTCTCTGTTCCTTCTTTTGGAAAAAAAAAAAAATGAGAGGGGAGGATTTCCAGCCACCCGCTCCCTTCCACTTTAGTCGCCTTCTACGACACGCAGGGAATACGTGGGAAGTATTCTTTCTCCCCTATCCCCAGGGACAACCTTATGTATATCTCTCTTTTTAAACCAGTATTCCCAGTCACCAGTCCTTTTTCAGCATAAAAATCTACAGGCTCTTCATCATTTCCATTTACAACACTGAACACCCCATGTACACCAATTATACCCTCAACTGCCACATTATTTACCTTTGCATTCAAATCACCCATCACTATAACCCGGTCTCGTGCATCAAAGCTGCTAACACACTCACTCAGCTGCTTCCATAACACTTACCTGTCATGATCTTTCTTCTCATAACCAGGTGCATATGCACCAATAATCACCCATCTCTCTCCATCCACTTTCAGTTTTACCCATATCAATCTAGAGTTTACTTTCTTACACTCTTATCACATACTCCCACAAATTCTGCTTCAGGAGTAGTGCTGCTACTTCCTTTGCTCTTGTCCTCTCACCAGGGTACTGATTGAGAGGGTGAAGGCATGTACAGAGCATCAGATTGGGGAGGAGCAGTGTGGGTTCAAAAGTGGTAGAGGATGATGTGTGGATCAGGTGTTTATTTTGAAGAATGTGTGTGAGAAATATTCAGAAAAACAGATGGATTTGTATGAGGATCTGGCAAATGCATAAGATAGGGTTGATAGAAGCAGTGGGAAATTCTTATTAAGAATATGAGTAAGAAGAGGGGAGTGACTGGTTCCCAGTGAAGGTCAGCCTGCAGCAATGGTGTGTGATGTCACCATGTTTGTTTAATTTGTTTATGAATGGGGTGGTTAGGGAGCTAAATGGACAAGTTTTAGAGAGAGGGGCAAGAAGTATACATTCTGTTGGGGAAGAGATGGCCTGGGAAGTGAGTCAGTGGTTATTTGCTGATGATATAGCACTGGTGGTTGATTCGAGTGATAAACTGCAAATGCTGGTGGCTGAGTTTGGATAAACGTGTGAAAGGAGAAATTGGAGAGTAGATGTTAATAAGAGCTAGGTTATTGGATTCAGCATTGTGATAATTTATAAGTGATGGAGCCCACTGAACTCATTATGGGGCTTGCTAGAAAGTTTGGATTATTTATTTTGATAAGTCCATACATATATTGCCGTGAAGGGGACAATGATGAAAATCTTTCAGTAAGAGAATTATTACCTTTCAACAACAACTTCAGTTCTTTATTAAAGTGAGAAGTAACTGCTTCTAAGGGATTTCTCCTCTCCATGTGACCAAACCATTTCAAAACACCATCTTCTGCTCTCTCAACCACTTTTTATTACCACACATCTCTCTTACCCTTTCATTACTTACTCGATCAAACCACCTCACACCACATATTGTCCTCAGACATCTCATTTCCAACACATCCACCCTCCTCCAAACAACTCTATCTATAGCCCATGCCTCGCAACAATATATTGTTGGGACCACTATTCCTTCAAACATACCCATTTTTGCTTTCCGAGATAATGTTCTTGCCTTCCACACATTTTTCAACGCTCGGAGAACTTTTGCCCCCTCCCCTACCCTGTGACTTACTTCCGCTTCCATGGTTCCATCCGCTGCCAAATCCACTTCCAGATATCTAAAACACTTCACTTCCTCTAGTTTTTCTCCATTCAAGCTTACCTCACAATTGACTTGTCCCTCAACCCTACTGTACCTAATAACCTTGCTCTTATTCACCTTTACTCTCAGCTTTCTCCTTTTACACATTTTACCAAACTCAGTCACCAGTTTATGCAGTTTCTCACCCAAATCAGCCACCAGCGCTGTATCATCAGTGAACAACAACTGACTCACTTCCCAAGCCCTCACATCCACAACAGACTGCATACTTGCTCCTCTCTCCAAAACTCTTGCACTCACCTCCCTAACAGCCCCATCCATAAACAAGTTAAACAACCATGGAGACATCACGCACCTCTGCCGCAAACTTACATTCACTGAGAACCAATCACTTTCCTCTGTTCCTACTCGTACACATGCCTTACATCCTCGATAAAAGCTTTTCACTGCTTCTAGCAACTTTCTTCCCACACCATATACTCTGAATACCTTCCATAGAGATATCTCTATCAGCTCTATCACATGCCTTCTTCAGATCCATAAATGCTACATACAAATCCATTTGCTTCTCTAAGTATTTCTCACGTACATTCTTCAAAGCAAACACCTGATCCACACATCCTCTACCACTTCTGAAACCACACTGTTCTCCCCCAATCTGATGCTCTGTACATGCTTTCACCCTCTCTCTCAATACCCTCCCATATAATTTCCCAGGAATACTCAACAAACTTATACCTCTGTAATTTGAGCACTCACCTTTATCCCCTTTGCCTTTGTACCATGGCACTATGCATGCATTCCGCCAATCCTCAGGCACCTCACCATGAGTCATACATACATTAGATATCCTTACCAACCAGTCAACAACACAGTCACCCCCATTTTTAATACACTCCACTGCAATACCATCCAATCCCACTGCCTTGCTGGCTTTCATCTTCCACAAAGCTTTTACTACCTCTTCTCTGTTTACCAAATCATTCTCCCTAACCCTCTCCCTTTGCAAACCACCTCGACCAAAACACCCTATATCTGCCATTCTATCTTCTAATGCATTCAACAAACCTTCACAATACTCTTTCCATCTCCTTTTCACATCACCACTACTTGTTATTACCTCCTCATTAGCCCCCTTCACTGAAGTTCCTATTTGTTCTCTCGTCTTATTCACTTTATTTACCTTTATTTACCAAAACATCTTTTTATTTTCCCTAAAATTTAATGATACTCTCTCATCCCAACTCTCATTTGCCCTCTTTTTCACCTCTTGCACCTTTCTCTTGACCTCCTTCCTCTTTCTTTTATACATCTCCCAATCATTTGCACTATTTCTCTGCAAAACTCGTCCAAATGCCTCTCTCTTCTCATTCACTAATAATCTTACTTCTTCATCCCACCACTCACTACCCTTTCTAATCTGCCCACCTCCCACGCTTTTCATGCCACAAGCATCTTTTGCACAAGCCATCACTGCTTCCCTAAATACATCCCATTCCTCCCCCACTCCCCTTTTGTCCTTAGCTCTCACCTTTTTCCATTCTGCACTCAGTCTCTCTTGGTACTTCCTCACACAAATCTCCTTCTCAAGCTCACTTACTCTCACCACTCTCTTCCCCTCAACATTCTCTCTTCTTTTCTGGAAACCTCTACAAATCTTCACCTTTGCCTCTACAAGATAATGATCAGACATCCCTCCAGTTGCACCTCTCAGCACATTAACATCCAAAAGTCTCTCTTTCGTGCGCCTATCAATTAACACATAATCCAATAATGCTCTCTGGCCATCTCTCCTACTTACATACATATACTTATGTATATCTCTCTTTTTAAACCAGGTATTCCCAATCACCAGTCCTTTTTCAGCGCACAAATCTACAAGCTCTTCACCATTTCCATTTACAACACTAAACACCCCATGTACACCATTTATTCCCTCAACTGCCACATTACTCACCTTTGCATTCAAATCACCCTTCACTATAACCCGGTCTCCTGCATCAAAACTAGTAACTCACTCACTCAGCTGCTCCCAAAACACTTGTCTCTCATGATCCTTCTTCTCATGCCCAGTTGCATATGCACCAATAATCACCCATCTCTCTCCATCCACTTTCAGTTTTACTCATATCAATTTCGAGTTTACTTTCTTACACTCTATCACATACTCCCACCACTCCTGTTTCAGGAGTATTGCTACATATATGTATATATGTACATGTCTGTGTATGTATATGTATGTATACACTGAAATGTATAGGTATGTATATGTGCGTGTGTGGGCGTTTATGTATATACATGTGTATGTGGGTGGGTTGGACCATTCTTTCATGTTTCCATGCCCTACCTTGCTAACGTGGAAGACAGCGCCTTAGTATACAAATAAAAGAAAATTTTTTTTAAGGTATTCTCTACAAACTTATTCCTCTGTAGTTTGAACACTTATTTTTACCCCTTTTGTCTGTGTACAATGGTGCCATACATGCTTTCTGTCAATCCTCAGTTACTTCACCATGATCCATACATTCATTGGATATCCTTACCAACCAATCAGTAACTTAGTCACCCCCTTTCTTAATAAATTCAACTGCAATACCATCCACTCCTGCTGCCTTGCTGGATTTCATCTTTCTCAAGGCTTTCACTACCTCTTTTCTCTTCACCAAACCATTCTCCATGACACTCTCACTTCGTATACCACCCTGACCAAAACACCCTACATCTGCCACTCTTATTATCAAACACATTATGATTCAAAAGATGCACTCCATCTCCTCCTCACTCTATCACTACATGTTATCACTTCCCCTCTTTCCTCTTTCACAGACGTTCCTATTTGTTCTCTTGTCTCTCAAACATTATTTACCTCTTTCCAAAACACCTTTTTATTCTCCCTAAAGTTTAATGATACTCTCTCATCCTAACTCCCTTTTGCCCTCTTTTTCAACCCTTACACCTTCGTCTTGTATATACCCCTTTTATTAGTACTGTTTCCTTGTAAGTATCATCAATGCCTTTCTTTTCTCTTTCTTTAACAACTTTACTTCTTCACCCTATCACTCACTACCCTTTCTAATCTGCCCACCTCCCACCTTTCGCATGCCACATGTATCTCATGTACATGCCATTAGTGCTTCCCTAAATACATCCCTTTCCTCACCCACTCCCCTCACTTCATTTGCTCTCACCTTTTGCCATTCTACACTCAGTCTTTTTTGCTTTCTTCACACAAGTCTCCTTTCCAAGCTCACTTACTCTCACTGCTCTTTTTCTCTACATTATCTCCTCTTATTTAAAAACCTCTGCAAATCTTTGGTTTCACCTCTACAAGATTGTGATCATACATCCCATCAGCCGCCCCTCTCAGCACATTCACGTCCAAAAGTCTCTTTTCCATGCCTTTCAAATAATACATAATCTAACAATATCCCTTGAGCATCTTTCCTACTCACTCACATATACTTGTGCATATCTCTGTTTTTAAACCAGGTATTCCCAGTCAACCAGTCTTTTTTCAGCACACAAATCCACAAGCTCTTCACCATTTCCATTCCCAACACTGAATACCCCATGTGCACCAGTTATACCCTGTACTGCCAAATTACTCACCTTCACATTTAAATCGCCCATCATTAATACCTGGTCTCGTGCACCAGAACTGCTGACACACTCACTCAGCTGCTCCGAAAACACTTGCCACTCATGATCTTTCTTCTCATGACTATGTGCTTAAGCACCTATCTCTCACCATCAGTCACTCCCACAACTCCTGCTTTTGAAGTAGTGCTACTTTTTCCTTATCTCTTGTCCTCTCACCAACTCCTGACTGTACTCCTAACACTTTTCCAAAACATTCTTCCTATTCCCTTGATTTTTTTTTTCTAAGTGAGCCAGAACATCCAGGTTTCTTTCTTAAGCATATCTGACCTTTCTTCTCATCTATCTGAGCCGTTAAGGAGGATGAGCACCCCTCGCTTGACTCCTCCTGTTTCATATTTTAGAAATTGAAATACAAGAAAGGTAGGGTTTCCACCCACCCACTTCCACCCCATGTAGGGAATATGAAGGTAGAATCCCCCCCCCCTCTCTCTCAGTATATATTTTTTTTCTTTTTCATACTATTTGCCGTTTCCCATGCTAGTGAGGTAGTGTTAAGAACACAGAACTGAGCCTTAAGAGGGAATATCCTCACATGGTCCCTTTGTCTGTTCCTTCTTTTACAAAATTGAAAATGAGAGGGGAAGATTTCCAGCCCCCCCCCCGATCGCCTTCTACGACACACAGGGAAAATGTGGAAAGTATTTTATCCCTTGGGATAGGTGAGAAAGAATACTTCCCATGTATTTCCTGCGTGTCATGAAAGGCAACTAAAAGGGAAGGAAGCAGGGGCTGGAAATCCCCCCCCCCCCTCGTTTTTAATTTTCCAAAAGAAGGAACAGAGAAGGGGGTCGAGTGAAGATATTCCCTCTAAGGCTCAGTCCTCTGTATATTTATATGTATGTATGTATGTGAGTAGGAGAGACGGTCAGAGGGCATTATTGGATTATGTGTTAATTGATAGGCATGGAAGAGAGATTTTTGGATATTAATGTGCTGAGAGGGGCATCTGGAGGGATGTCTGATTACTATCTAGGGGGGGCAAAGGTGAAGATTTGTAGGGGTTTTCAATAAAGAAGAGAGAATGTTGGGGAGAAGAGAATGGTGAGAGTAAGTGAGCTTGGAAAGGAGACTTGTGTGAGGAAGTGACAGGAGAGATTGAGTGTAGAATGGCTAAAGGTGAGAGCAAATGAAGTGAGGGGAGTACGTGAGGAATGGGATGAATTTAAGGAAGTAGTGATGGCTTGTGCAAAAGATGCATAAGAAAAGTTGGGAGGTGGGCAGATTAGAAAGGGTAGTGAGTGGTGGGTGAAGTAAAGTTGTTAGTGAAAGAGAAAAGAGGCATTTGGATGATACTTGCAAGGAGGGAGTGCAAATGACTGGGAGATGTATAAAAGAAAGTAGCAGGGGGTCAAGAGAAAGGTGCAAGGGTTGAAAAAGAGGGCAAATGAGAGTTGGGGTGAGAGAGTATCATTAAACTTTAGGGAGAATAAAAAGAGTGTGGTTGAGAGAGCAGAAGAGGATGTATTGGAATGGTTTGGTCACATGGAGAGAATGAGTAAAGAAAGATTGACAAAGAGGATATATATGTCAGAGGTGGAGGGAATGAGGAAAAGTGGGAGACCAAATTGGAGGTGGAAGGATGGAGTGAAAAAGATTTTGAGCAATCGGGGCCTGAACATGCAGGACGGTGAAAGGCATGCAAGGAATAGAGTGAATTGGAACGATGTGGTATACTGGGGTTGACGTGCTGTCAATAGATTGAACCAGGGCATGTGAAGCGTCTGGGGTAAACCATGGAAAGTTTTGTGGGCCCTGGATGTGGAAAGGGAGCTGTGGTTTTGGTGCATTATACATGACAGCTAGACTGAGTGTGAACAAATGTGGCCTTTGTTGTCTTTTCCTAGCGCTGCCTCATGTGCGTGCAGGGGGAGGGGGTTGTCATTTCATGTGTGGCGGGGTGGCAACGGGAATGAATAAAGGCAGGAAGTATGAATTATGTATATGTATACCTTGAAATGTATAGGTATGTATATGTGCATGTGTGGGCTTTGTATGTATATTCATGTGTATGTGGGTGGGTTGAGCCATTCTTTTGTCTGTTTCCTTGTGCTACCTCGCTGACGCAGGAGACAGCAACAAAGTATAATGAATGAATAGATAAATAGAAAGATATTTTGGAAGGAGGTAAATAATGTTCGTAAGACAAGAGAACAAATGGGAACATTGGTGAAGGGGGCAAGTGGGGAAGTAATAACAGGTAGTGATGAAGTGAGAAGGAGATGGAGTGAGTATTCTGAATGTATTTGATGATAGAACAGCAGATTTAGAGTGTTTTAGTTGGGGTGGTGTGTGACGTGAGAGGATCAGGGAAAATGGTTTGGTTAAGAGAGAAGAGGTAGTGAAAGCTTTGTGGAAGATGAAATCTGGCAAGGTATTGCTGTAGAGTTTATTAAGAAAGTGGGTGACTGTGTTGTTGATTTGTTGGTAAGGATATTCACTGTATGTATGGATCATGGTGATGTGCCTAAGGATTGGCAGAATGCATGCATAGTGCCATTGTACAAAGGCAAAGGGGATAAAGGTGAGTGTTCAAACTACAGAGGCATAAGTTTGTTGAGCATTCCTGGTAAATTATATGGGAGGGTATTAACTGATAGGGTCAAAACATCAGATTGGGGAAGAGCAGTGTGGTTTCAGAAGTGGTAGAGGATGTGTTGATCAGGAGTTTACTTTGAAGAATGTGTATGGAAATACTTAGAAAAACAGATGGATTTGTATGTAGCATTTATGGAACTGGAGAAGGCATTTGATTGGGTTTGTGGAAGGTTTTATGAGTATAAGGTGTGGGAGGTAAGCTGCTAGAAGCAGTGAAAAGTTTTTACCAAGGATGTAAGGCATGTGTATGTGTAGGAAGAGAGGAGAGTGATTGGTTCCCAGTGAAGGTCAGTCCGCAACAGGGGTGTGTGATGTCCCCATGATTGTTTAATTTGTTTACAGGATGGGCTGGTTAGGGAGGTAAATGCAAGAGTTTTGGAGAGAGTGGCGAGTATGCGGTCCACTGGGCATGAGAGGGTGTGGGAAGTGTGTCATTTGTAGTTCGCTGATGATACAGCTCAGGTGGCTGATTTAAGTGTGAAACTGCTGAAGCTGGCGACTAAATTTGGAAAAGTATGTAAAAGGAGAAAGTTGAGAGTAAATATGAATAAGAGCAAGGTTATTAGGTTCATTAGGGAGTGGACTAAGCAGCGAATGGAACCATGGAAGCGGAAGTGAGTCACAGGGTGGGGAGGGGGCAAAGGTTCTGGGAGCAATGAAGAATATGTGGAAGGAGAGATTGTTATCTCGGAGAGCAGAAATAGGTATGTTTGGAGGAATAGTAGTTCCAACAATATATGGTTGCAAGGCATGGGCTGTAGGTAGGATTGTACAGAGGAGGGTGGATGTATTGGAAATTAAATGTTTGAGGACAATATGTGGTGTGAGGTGGTTTGATCAAGTAATTAATGAAAGGGTGAGAGAGATGTGTTTAAAGAAGTGGCACTTAACAGCATTTGAAGTGCTAGTTCACTGCACATCCATCACTAACCCTTTCGATACCCAGCTGCCTACCTTTACTACTTTCCAGGAAGGAAGAGAAAGTATCATCATCACTACTTCCAATGTTTCTCTCTATTTTCTTTAAACATTTTCTATTCTCTGTCGTCCATTCCTTCGGGGAACTCCCATCAAGGGGATGGCCACAACAAAAGTGTGCCCACTTCTCCCTGTCCTTACATGCCTTACAAGCATACACCATTTCATGCATTCTTCCACCATTTCTCTCACTCCAGTACTCTTCCACTTTATTCCCCATGTCATAGATAGTCTTCCTCTCTCCTTGTATGACAGTACCTTTCCATTCTCTTTATTCCTCTCCATCTAAAGTTAATGAGAATGATAACTTTAGTTGTAGGAATACAAAAATTTTTTTTATAGAAAATCTCATTAAAGCATCTTATGTTGACTTTGAGATCAAGGTGAGTGGTGCATAGTTAGCTAAGCAGAAGACAATGGGTATTGAGTGTTGAGTTTTAGCCAGCCTAGTCCATACAGACACACACACACACACACACACACACACATGCATGCACGTACTCACACTTTATGAGCAAATGGATTTCTTGAGGATTTTTGAAGGTGATGACAGTACATTCAACATCATTTTATTTATATAAGATTCTTAGATGAGAAATTCATCATTGATTTGTCAAAGTTTTAGTTAGCTGCATTTATGATTGACTTGTCCAGTTCCAAATTTGTTTTGGGGCTCCTACAGCCTAAGGTGTTTTCAAATAATTAAAGAAATTAAAACAAAAATTTGTTCACTTCCAAATTTGTTTTGTTTTGGGGCTCCTACAGCCTAAGTATTTTCAAGTAATTAAAGAAACTAAAACAAAAATTGACTTTGTAAGTTTTTTCAACAATGTTGAAAGACATAATCTATCGAAATAGAAAAAACTACATCAGGAGCTGATTTAGTTTCCATAGCAGTACAATAATTTGTGAGCCTTTTTCTACAGTGTAAATGTCTTATAGGGTGCAAATAAAACTTCATGATTATCATCACTGTCCTAATACTGTATTTTATTTCACTACTTTAATTCAGAATTGCTTCTTTTCCTCCCAAGTCACTATATGTTTATTTATGTGGCTGTAGATGGATGGGTATCACTCTCACAGCTGCTAGGTGTGCTATCAGAAACATTGCACCATGGCGTTTTTAGAGTATCTGACTGCTGCAAAATTTATTTTTATTATTATTGCTGGTGATATTTGGTATCTATACATGGCTCATAGCTGCTGTTGGAAATTTGAAATGGGGTAGGACACATCATGTATATTATATGTCTGTAGGACTCTGGTCCCAAGTGTATGGCATAAATGTGTAGGACAGAAAAGGTTTAGACATGGATGAAATTTCAGATGTGAATGAGATTTATCTTGTAAACTGCAGTACCTCACATGAACTTGAATAGAGTTGGTTTTCTCAAAAATTCTTTTACTTTCCAGAATGGTGCTGGTCCATCCCGCAACAGTGACACCTCAGACACTGATGACGATGTTCAGGATGATGAAGATGCCATAAGTGTCAAGGCAGTAGCTCCTGTGCTACATGAGGATGACACCAGTGCTGGGCACTGAATAGCCCAATTACAGTCAGTTGAAGAACAATATCCTACAGGGGAACAGTAATCATGATATTACTTTTAAGAGTACAGAATATGAGAACTTAGAGTTTAACAAGCAGAAAATTATGGCATGCTCATGGAATTATATCTCAATGTAGCAGATACCATCATCATCAGAACTTTACGTGAATAATCATATGCCATAAAATGAATTTTGAGATATACTCAGTAATTTTTGTAGTGAACATTATATGCGTACCAAGAACTCATGGCTACCAGAATGTTTTGTTTACTTTCTGAATATTCAAGTAACCATCAAGAATCCCTGTTTAAGACTGCCAAGTGAACGACTTTGTTTCAAAATCAATTCCTATTGCATGTAAGAACCTATCTGATATTTCCCGGAATATCTCCAGATGTGACACTTCTGAACATTCCTAGATCCTACGAAGTGTTGGACATTCTTATATATATCATTCTATCCAGGATTAAGAGGAATATCTGGAAATGCACATACCTCCTTGTTTGTTAACATGATAAACGCAGTTGCACAACTCGTATATGGATGGGGCCTGAGGATTCCATTTGAAACTTGCACTTGGTTCCTAAGGATTCATGAATATATATTCAGCAGTTGTGAATGCAGTTATTATTGTTCTCCAGATAATATGCTATTTTCTTTATTATATTATGTTGATGCATTCCATATGAGAATATACTGTTAATGTGCTCAATAGATTTCTCTTCATGTTGTTCTTCATTGTTATTTGTCTCATAATAATATTTAAGAATTTAGCTTCATCTCCCAAGATGAATGAGCATTCCATTATGTTAATAGTTGGCATTTGTACATTACTGTTATTTAAGAATCTTATTATTATATATATGCAACTTAATGGTGCAGTCATTTGTTAATTTTATTTCAATTCCTTTGGTTGTGTTATGTCCCAATCGTGTATTCTCTAGTCTGGAGTGCATAATCTCGAATTCTGTCAAGTTACTTGAACTTGCAAAAGCATACATTCTGGCTTTTAGGTTATTGGATAACCATTACCACTGGTATGTAATTTATGCAATATTATCTGTGGTAAGTTCAGAAATTTTTATAAATATTCACAATACCTCTAATTTAAATCCTGTATATACCATTCCAAGTACATTCTCTCCTCATGATTCATGGTACTTACTGAAAGGAAATAATTTCTCATTATATATAGGTATTTACTCAGGTGTTGCCAATCCACCATATAATGTTTAAGGATGTGGGCATAATCTAAAAATGTTCATAACCCCCTAGACTCATTCCAGAGAATACTGTTGCAGATAAAGGAGATACCAGTGTCACTATCAAGGAGTTTCTTAGGGATAATCCATATATCTGGAGTGGTGCTTGAACATGTGTTTATATTAAAAGAAGTACTTTTAGTAGAAGTGCAAAGAAATACTCTGTATAATTAGATTAAAGATGAAAATTCACTGAAAATCAATTAATATAGTATATAGGTAATGCTGGTCATACCAATAAATATTGTTTTGTTTAATGGTGGGAAGAAATGCAACCAAAGATAGCAAGACGCTCAGTATGTATTATTGTGGCAAACAGGGCTTACGGGTGTGAAGAAGATTAACACGTCTTACAGTATCTTTGTGTATCTCTGGTGGTTTTGGGCTTGGGATTAGTGAGATAATTACCATGCTCAAATCTGTTGGTGAGAAAAGAAGATGGCAACTTTATTGTAATTATCACTTTGGCAGCTGAGTTAAACAAGTATGAGACATGTCTCATTCTTGGAGTCACACTAGACATCATACAGTTGGATGAATTGTTTCAGTCTCTGTGAGAAAAATTCAATGTACAAATGACATATATCCAAAATCAGGTGTGAATATATAATGAGCTGGTGTCTCTACTGCTTCTATGTCACTTTAATATACTGATTTTAGTCAGTAACCATTGTTTGGTTGCATAAGATATGCTGTGTACCTGTGTAAGATACTGAGGTTTTGAACAGTCTTGCTGTGCATGAGGCGTCCAGGTTAAGGAGCTCTAAAATGGGTGGTAACTATGAAATGTGTATCTGATATTACCACATTCTGCATACTTCTATAATATTTTTATAATTGTATAATATATTACTGAAATAATAGTAGAAACGGTGGACTTGAGTACTTTAAACAGTACTTACAAAGGATTGCCAAATTTATGATAAATGATCTATGGCAGAGTGCTATAGAACAGTCAGTTATATATTTTCCTGTTACCCTCCCAACTGCTGAGCAAAGACAGGTTTTGTGTAGATATCATTGTTGGCTGTGTGGTCAGTGGATTAGATGAATGTGTCTGTGAAGAAGGAGTTTTAATGTGTGAATGACAGTAAATATGAATCTTTATTTAAATGATATATTAATGTAAGTAATGTGTGCTTGTAGTTACCCTGGTGTATTCTCCAGTGTGATTTTTTTACATTCATATGGAAAAGTACCAGTCCTTTTTGGTAGCACATGCTGAAGTGTTGCCATCTGAGTTTTTCAGATTTTAATTGGAACAAAATTAAGTTCTGTGGCTTGAAAAAATTTTGATAGTGGGGATTTGTATGATCAGAATTGCTGCTATGAATATATTGGTCTGTGATAGACCTTTCATCATAATAATAAAGTCTAACTGGATTAAATATCTGGCCAAGTTGAAGTGGAAAATTTATTGTTGTACATATTCTGTAAATTCTAGAGTAAGTAGGTTTGGATATACCCTGTATATATTGTATTCCAAATATTTTCGTCTCATGTTCATAGCTAATTATGTATAGCACTGTGTTAACTAAGCTTCACTACATTATCTCCTTTTCCAGTTTATGGGGAATCTATTAATCATCTGCATATTCATCTCTTAAATTCCTTCTGGGAAACTCTTGACCTCATTGACCATCAGTCCTCTGCCTGTTGATGCCAGGTTTATCATAAAGTGATGACATAAATCTCAACATTTTGTTACAAGTTTTAAAAAAGAATCATTTTAATTCCTTTAACTATACACTGCTGTTTTTTGCAGTCATGAAATAATAGAAAACTTAATTGTTGAAATATACAAAATGTAATGGTGCCAAATTCAGATTGAGTTGGCAGCAGTGAATTTCCCAACATATGTATAAATTATTCAGAATCACAACACTTTAATTTCTCTGTCTCTTTTGCCTTCCACATCTTTTTCCTATAAAGGTACAATGACAGTGACATAATAAGATACAGTTCCTTTGCTCTATAAGCTCGAACTTTTCTTATATTTTTTGAACTTTATTCTGTTCTCCCTCATCAACTAACCCATATCTTTATTGATTCTCTTTTCTTATGCTCTTTCAGTCTTTTTAATTTTCATTGTTTTTTGTTCTTTTCTTACTGTAATCTCCTAATTCATTTTCATTAGCTTCTTTTCTCCCTCTTTTCTCCTTTTTATTCTCCTTCAAGCCTTTCTAAGAGATTCCTTTTAGTTCTGTATCCGAGAATCACTGTATCAGGTCATGTGTCTTCTGGACAAATACTCTCTCTTCAAAATAAATGTGAACTACAAATATATCTTTGTTTACTTCTCCTGTCTTTTATTCAATTCTTTACTTACGATGAAAATTTCTGAGGAACGAAGGTCTATTCAGACCTTTATATTCAATGTAAATGTAACGATAATTACAATTTAAACCTTAAAAACACTGACGATAATCCATTTGATAAGTGGTCTCTTTCAGAGATATTCACTCTTCGATGTCAGTTATATGAAGAAATGATACCGTAAAGTTATGGAATATAAGAGAATCATTCACTTTATGCAAATTGTGTATACTGTACAAAAATTGATTTCCTGTTTACTGGTAATAAGGTGGTTTCTGATGCTAATTAGATTGTTTCCCTTTACATAATGTAGATTGGGTGTATGAATTTTGATGCAGATGATGTAAAAATTTCTTTGTAATGAACAAAGGTTTACATTTTGAACAGCATATAACTTTTTTTTTATTATTTTGCTTTGTCGCTGTCTCCCGCATTAGCGAGGTAGCGCAAGGAAACACACGAAAGAATGGCCCAACCCACCCACATACGCATGTATATACATACAAGTCCACACACGCAAATATACATACCTATACATCTCAATGTATACATATATATATACACACAGACATATACATATATACACATCTACATAATTCATACTGTCTGCCTTTATTCATTCCCATCGCCACCTCGCCACACATGAAATAACAACCCCCTCCCCCCTCATGTGTGTGAGGTAGCTCTAGGAAAAGACTACTAAGGCCACATTCGTTCACACTCAGTCTCTAGCTGTCATGTAATAATGCACCGAAACCACAGCTCCCTTTCCACATCCAGGCCCCACAGAACTTTCCATGGTTTACCCCAGATGCTTCACATGCCCTGGTTCAATCCATTGACGGTATACCGCATCGTTCCAATTCACTCTATTCCTTGCACGCCTTTCACCCTCCTGCATGTTCAGGCCCCGATCACTCAAAATCTTTTTCACTCCATCTTTCCACCTCCAATTTGGTCTCCCACTTCTCCTTGTTCCCTCCATCTCTGACACATATATCCTCTTGGTCAATCTTTCCTCACTCATTCTCTCCATGTGACCAAACCATTTCAAAACACCCTCTTCTGCTCTCCCAACCACACTCTTTTTATTACCACACATCTCTCTTACCCTATTATTACTTACTCGATCAAGCCACCTCACACCACATATTGTCCTCAAACATCTCATTTCCAGCACATCCACCCTCCTACACACAACTCTATCCATAGCCCACGCCTTGCAACCATACAACATTGTTGGAACCACTATTCCTTCAGACATAGCCATTTTTGCTTTCCGAGATAATGTTCTCGACTTCCACACATTCTTCAAGGCTCCCAGAATTTTCGCCCCCTCCCCCACCCTATGATTCACTTCAGCTTCCATGGTTCCATCCGCTGCCAGATCCATTCCCAGATATCTAAAACACTTCACTTCCTCCAGTTTTTCTCCATTCAAACTTACCTCTCAATTGACTTGACCCTCAACCCTACTGTACCTAATAACCTTGCTCTTATTCACATTTACTCTCAACTTTCTTCTTTCATGAAACACTTTACCAAACTCAGTCACCAGCTACTGCAGTTTCTCACATGAATCAGCCACCAGCGCTGTATCATCAGCGAACAACAACTGACTCACTTTCCAAGCTCTCTCATCCACAACAGACTGCATACTTGCCCCTCATTCCAAAACTCTTGCATTCACCTCCCTAACATCCCCATCCATAAACAAATTAAACAACCATGGAGACATCACACACCCCTGCCTGCAAACCTACATTCACTGAGAACCAATCACTTCCTACATCTACACATGCCTTACATCCTCGATAAAAACTTTTCACTGCTTCTAACAACTTGCCTCCCACACCATATATTCTTAATACCTTCCACAGAGCATCTCTATCAACTCTATCATATGCCCTCTCCAGATCCATAAATGCTACATACAAATCCATTTGCTTTTCTAAGTATTTCTCACATACATTCTTCAACACATCCTCTACCACTTCTGAAACCACACTGCTCTTCCCCAGTCTGATGCTCTGTACATCCCTTCACCCTCTCAATCAATACCCTCCTGTATAATTTACCAGGAATACTCAGCAAACTTATACCTCTGTAATTTGAGCACTCACTCTTATCCCCTTTGCTTTTGTACAATGGCACTATGCAAGCATTCCACCAAACCACAGGGCACCTCACCATGAATCATACATACATTAAATAACCTTACCAACCAGTCAACAATGCAGTCACCCCCTTCTTTAATAAATTCCACTGCAATACCATCCAAACCCGCTGCCTTGCTGGCTTTCATCTTCCGCAAAGCTTTTACTACCTCTTCTCTGTTTACCAATCATTTTCCCTAACCCTCTCATTTCCACTCACTCATATAACATATATACATTTATATATAACATATACTTGCCCCTCTTTCCAAAGCTCTTGCATTCACCTCCCTAACAACCCCATTCATAAACAAATTAAACAACCATGGAGACATCACACACCCCTGCCGCAAACCAACATTCACTGAGAACCAATCACTTTCCTCTTCCTACACGCACACATACCGTACATCCTCGATAAAAACTTTTCACTGCTTTTAACAACTTGCCTCCCACACCATATATTCTTAATACCTTCCACATAGCATCTCTATCAACTCTATCATATGCCTTCTCCAGATCCATAAATGCTACATACAAATCCATTTGCTTTTCTAAGTATTTCTCACATACATTCTTCAAAGCAAACACCTGATCCACACATCCTCTACCACTTCTGAAACCACACTGCTCTTCCCTAATCTGATGCTCTGTATATGCCTTCACCCTCTCAATCAATACCCTCCTAAATAATTTCCCAGGAATACTCAACAAACATATACCTCTGTAATTTGAGCACTCACTCTTATCCCCTTTGCCTTTGTACAATGGCACTATGCAAGCATTCTGCCAATCCTCAGGCACCTCGCCATGAGTCATACATATATTAAATAACCTTACCAACCAGTCAACAATACAGTCACCCCCTTTTTTAGTAAATTCCACTACAATACCAAGCAGACCTGCTGCCTTGCTGGGTTTCATCTTCCGCAAAGCTTTTACTACCACTTTTCAGTCTACCAAATCATTCTCCCTAACCCTCTCACTTTGCACACCACCTCGACCAAAACACCCTATATCTGCCACTCTATCTTGATATCAAACATATTCAAAAAACCTTCAAAATACTCACTCCATCTCCTTCTCACATCACCACTACTTGTTATCACTTTCACTGATGTTCCCATTTGTTCCCTTGTCTTATCCACTTTATTTACCTCCTTCCAAAACATCTTTTTATTCTCCCTAAAATTTTATGATACTATCTCACCCCAACTCTCATTTGCTCTCTTTTTCACCTCTTGCACCTTTCTCTTGACCTCTTTTTATTCTCCCTAAAATTTTTGGATACTCTCTCACCCCAACTCTCATTTGCTCTCTTTTTCACCTCTTGCACCTTTCTCTTGACCTCCTGCCTCTTTCTTTTATACATCTCCCACTGATTTGCATTATTTCCCTGCAAAAATCGTCCAAATGCCTCTCTCTTCTCTTTCACTAATGATCTTACTTCTTCATCCCACCACTCAATACCCTTTCTAATCTGCCCATCTCCCATGCTTCTCGTGCCACAAGCATCTTTTGCGCAAGCCATCACTGCTTCCCTAAATACTTCCCATTCCTCCCCCACTCCCCTTATGTCCTTTGTTCTCACCTTTGTCTATTCTGCACTCAGTCTCTCTTGGTACTTCCTCACACAAATCTCCTTCCCAAGCTCTCTTCACCCCAACATTCTCTCTTCTTTTCTGGAAACCTCTACAAATCTTCACCTTCGCCTCTACAAGATAATGATCAGACATCCCTCCAGTTGCACCTCTGAGCACATTAAAATCCAAAAGTCTCTGTTTTGCGCACCTATCAATTAAAACGTAATCCAATAATGCTCTCTGGCCATCTCTCCTACTTACATACATATACTTAATTATATCTCTCTTTTTAAAACAGGTATTCCCAATCACCAGTCCTTTTTCAGCACGCAAATCTACAAGCTCTTCACCATTTCCATTTACAACACTAAACACCCCATGTACACCAATTATTCCCTTAACTGCCACATTACTCACCTTTGCATTCAAATCACCCATCGCTATAACCCGGTCTCCTGCATCAAAACTACCAACACACTCACTCAGCTGCTCCCAAAACACTTGCCTCTCATGATCTTTCTTCTCATGCCCAGTTGCATATGCACCAATAGTCACCCATCTCTTTCCATCCACTTTCAGTTTTACCCATATCAATCTCGACTTTACTTTCTTACACTCTATCACATACTCCCACCACTACTGTTTCAGGAGTAGTGCTACTCCTTCCCTTGCTCCTGTCCTCTCACTAACCCCTGACTTTACTCCCAAGACATTTCCAAACCACTCTTCCCCTTTACCCTTGAGCTTCGTTTCACTCAGAGCCAAAACATCCAGGTTCCTGTCATCAAACATACTATCTATCTCTCCTTTTTTCTCATCTTGGTTACATCCACACACATTTAGACACCCCAATCTGAGCCTTCGAGGAAGATGAGCATTCCCCATGTGACTCCTTGTTCTGTTTCCCCTTTTAGAAAGTTAAGATACAAGGAGGGGAGGGTTTCTAGCCCCCCCGCTCCCATCCCCTTTAGTTGCCTTCTACAACACATGAGGAATGCGTGGGAAGTATTCTTTCTCCCCTATCCCCTGTTGTAGATGAGAGTGCTGGGAAGTGAGTCAGTTGTTGTTCACTAATGATACAGCGCTGGTGGCTGATTCGGGTGTGAAACTGCAGAAGCTGGTGACTGAGTTTGGTAAAGTGTTTCATGAAAGAAGAAAGCTAAGAGTAAATGTGAATAAGAGCAAGGTTATTAGGTACAGTAGGGTTGAGGGAAAGGTGAATTGGGAGGTAAGTTTGAATGGAGAAAAACCGGAGGAAGTGAAGTGTTTTAGATATATGGGAGTGGATTTGGCAGTGGATGGAACCATGGAAGCGGAAGTGAATCATAGGGTGGGGGAGGGGGGCGAAAATTCTGGTAGCGTTGAAAAAATGTGTAGAAGTCAAGAATATTATCTCGGAAAGCAAGAAAGCAAAAATGGGTATGTTTGAAGGAATAGTGGTTCCAAAAATGTTATATGGTTGTGAGGTGTGGGCTATAGATAGAGTTGTGCGGAGGAGGGTGGATGTGCTGGAAATGAGATGTTTGAGGACAATATGTAGTATGAGGTGGTTTGATCGAGTAAGTAATGAAAGGGTAAGAGAGATGTATGGTAATAAAAAGAGTATGGTTGAGAGAGCAGAAGAGGGTGTTTTGAAATAGTTTGGTCGCATGGAGAAAATGAGCGAGGAAAGATTGACAAAGAGGATATATGTGTCAGAGGTGGAGGGAACGAGGAGAAGTGGGAGACCAAATTGGAGGTGGAAAGATGGAGTGAAAAAGATTTTGAGTGATTGGGGCCTGAACATGTAGGAGGGTGAAAGGTGTGCAAGGAATAGAGTGAATTGGAACGATGTGGTATACTGGGGTCGACGTGCTATCAATGGATTGAACCAGGGCATGTGAAGCGTCTGGGGTAAACCATGGAAAGTTCTGTGGGGCCTGGATGTGGAAAGGGAGCTGTGATTTGGGTGCATTATACATAACAGCTAGAGACTGAGTGTGAATGAATGTGGCCTCTGTTGTCTTTTCTTAGCGCTACCTCGCGCACATGCGGGTGGAGGGGATTGTTATTTCATGTGTGGCGGGGTGATGATGGGAATGAATAAAGGCAGACAGTATGAATTAGGTACATGTGTATATATGTATATGTCTGTGTGTGTATATATATGTATACGTTGAGATGTATAGGTATGTATACGTGCGTGTGTGGACGTGTATGTATATACATGTGTATGTGGGTGGGTTGGGCCATTCTTTTGTCTGTTTCCTTGCGCTCTTACTAACGTGGGAGACAGCGACAAAGTATAATAGATTAATAAATGAATATAACATGTATACATTTTGAACAGTATATAACTTTTTAAACAACGGACAGTTATAAGATATAGGAAATTTCCGCCACCTCATACTGCCAGTAACTATGGTTTTCAATAGTGTTTTAGACAACATAGTTAAGGTACCACTTGAGTGGTGTGATAGAAATTTGGGAGCTTGATATATTAGAGAGGGAAAATAGATCTCTGAAGTAATAGTAGTTGATGATTGGCATAAATATCGGAGAAGAGAGTGGATCAAGTCATTAGCTTACTGGTGAAGTGCACTGTGCTATAAAGATTATATGACTGCTGAAATCTTGAGAGTAGGGTTTTGGAACTTAGTCAGGAAATGGATAACAGTTGCGATAAGGTAAAACAATACCTTTCTCTTATTGCAATTATTAACTAGATATTCTGGACGTGGTTTTGACCTTATTACCTCGAACACTTTTAAGAATTCGTTGTTAACCTTACAGTTTCATTCTATCATGAATGAAACTATAAGGTTAACAATGGACTCTTGAAAAGTGTTTGAGTTATTTAGGTCAAACCACTTTCAGAATATCTAGTTAATAATTGCAATAAGAGAAAATGTATCCAGTTTCAAATGCCAAACCTGATGTATATGAGTATCTTCCCACAAGAAGAGTATGATAAGAGCTTCAGTTGCCTATTTTCTTTACATTTTTTGCAAATGTTTGGTGACATATACTATTCAGATTTCTTCTATCTACCTATATTTCTGATGCCTGTTGCAACTGAACTCCTTTAAGGGGTGGCTGTGGCAACAGAATCTCCATAACTAGTGAACTCCAGCACCACTTCTTAGCCTTTAGTGCCTCACCCTTAACAGGCCATTGGCAGAGGGCAACTCTAGCACAGTATTTGCAGAGGCTCCTATCTAATGTTCCTAACGATCTCTTCTACCTAATGCTACCGCCTAAATGTTTTAACCAACTAATGATATCTGCTTCTCCTGCCATTTTGCCAAAAGGCAGAGCTAGTGCATAGTGCTCATTCCAGGATAATCTAGAGTTACGAAGAATAAGCTGTGCGGGTTCAGTGTTATCAAGTGTTATGTATGAAAAGGAGAGACTATATGTTTGTGGAAAGAATGCCATTAGTCCATGTGTTGGAAAGGCAGAAAAAAAGACAGTTACTTTGTTCAGAGGAGTGCAACTTACAACTACTGAAGTGCTGGCTCACTTGACAGCTGTCAATATCCCTTCTGATACCTAGTAGGTAGTACTGGTAATATACCTTCCTGATTGATGACTGCCTACCAACTACCTACTTTCATATTTCTTAGTCGCAACATTTACAAGTATGACCAAAATAATAGCCAATGGAAGTAACGAGGGTAGCATGTGCCTTACTGTCACTGATCATATCAGCACACTGACTAAGTACCATTTAGAACAAGGTGTAAGCAAAATTCAAACTGTTAATCTTAGTAGATACACTCAAACCAATATGTCATGAACTTCATGAAAAATAGACAAGGGAACACTTGTCAAAGTCACTTAGACCTAAAGCAGCTCATGAAAGATGGGCTGGTCTCCATTTACGATGCAAATGTACCATTGTTTTTTTGCCCCATAAAAATATGTCACTCATATAAGGCTAAGACAAATGTTGCTTGGAGAAGGGTATATTGGACAAAGGGCTTGGAGAAGGGTATATTGGACAAAGGGCTTGGTAAGATGGCTTATATCAAATGTAGCAGAAAAAGTACAAGATCCTTGGAGTCAAAATTCTTACAAGATATTTCATTTAATGTGGTAGTGCCACAAATGAGATTACAAGTCCTACAAAAGTCCTGGCTTCCAATGTTGCACAAATGAACTGCTTGTACCCCTGTAATCAGAACGATATTCTGTGTTCTCATATATCTTAAGAATGTGTTATAGTATTCTTAAGGCTTATTGAGAAATTTATCGGACCGATATTGTTTGACTCTTTTCTAAATGTGGTTCATTTCCGATACTTGGGGTCTGTTGACAAAGATATTGTACATGTAAGGAAGCTTTTGTCTCCTTTCTTAACCACAGTGCTTTTCATGAGTGCCAATGGAGATGATGCTGACAAAAGTAAGGTGAATCTAGGAAACTTGTTGGGTAGTCCCCCCCCCCCCCCCCCCCCCCCCCCCCCCCCACACACACACACACACACACACACACACACACACACACACACACACACACACACACACACTCACTTTACCAAAGCATTTTTTAGAGCAGTATGTTTCATTGGTGGAATCTTCTATGATGCTATCTGAAACCTAATATTGCCTTCCATAACTCTGTATTAGGCCACCCAAACATGATAACTAATACTTACATATGTGGAGAGAGATCTCTTGTGTGGCCTCATTTTTTAACCATCCATGCATACCTCCCCATTATGGACATATTCTCAATGATACCCTCTTCATCAAAGAGATCACTTAGTGCACTGAAAGCACCACTCTGACTTATCAGAGGATTTTTATTATTATTATACTTAATTGCTGTTTCCCATGTCAGAGAGGTAAAGCCAGTAAACATGAAGAATGGCCCATCCACTCATATACACATATATATACATAAAAGCCCATACACACACATATACATACGTATACATATCAACATATACATATCGCCATCTCCTGTGTCAGTGAGGTAGCGCAAGGAAACAGACAATGAATGGGCCAACCCATCCACGTACACATGTACATACATAAATCAACATGCACATACATATAAATACACAGACATAATACATATTCATCATACTTGCTTACCTTCATCCATTCCTGTTGCTACCCCATCCCAGAGGAAGCAGCACTGTTACCCCCACTTCAGCGAGGTAGCACTAAGAAAACTGACAAAAAAGGGCCACATTCGTTCCCACTGAGTCTCTAGATATCATGTGTAATGCACCAAAACCACAGCTCCCTATCGACATTCAGGTCCCACAGACCTTTCCAAGGTTCACCCCACATGCTTCACATGCCCTGGCTTAGTCCATTGACAGCACATTAACCCCGGTATATCACATCGTTCCAATTCACTGTATTCTCTGCAATCCTCTCCCCCTCCTGTATATTTGGGCCCCAATCACTCAAAATCTTTTTCACTCCATCCTTCCACCTCCAATTTGGTCTTCCTCTTCTTGTTCCCTCCACCTCTGACACATATATTCTCTTATGTCAATCTTTCTTCACTCATTCTCTCCATATGTCCAACCCTCTTCTGCACTGTCAACCACACTCTTTTTATTTCCACACATCTCTCTTACCCTTTAATTACTTACTCGATCAAACCACCTCACGTCACATATTGTCATCAAACATTTCATTTCCAACACATCCACCCTCCTCTGTACAACCCTATCTATAGCCCATGCCTCGCAACCATATAACACTGATGGGACTACTATTCCTTCAAACATACCCATTTTTGCTGTCCCAGATAATGTTCTCTTCTACATATTCTTAATCGCTCCCAGAACCTTCGCCCCCTCCCCAACCCTGTGACTCACTTTTGTATCCATGGTTCCATCCGCTGCTAACTCCACTCCCAGAAATCTAAAACACTTCACTTCCTCCAATTTTTCTCCATTCAAATTTACATCCCAATTAACTTGACCCTCAACCTTAGTGAACCTAATAACCTTGCTCTTATTCACATTTACTCTCAACATTCACACCCTTTCCCAAAGTCAGTCACCAACCTCTGCAGTTTCTCACACAAATCAGCCACTAGAGCTGTATCATCAGTGAATAACAACTGACTCACTTCCCAGGCCCTCTCATCCCCAGCAAACTGCATACTCACCCCTCTCCAAAACAGTTGCATTTACCTCCCTAACCACCCCATCCATAAACAAATTAAACAACCATGGGGACATCACACAGCCCTGCCACAGACTTGCCTTCACTGGGAACCAATCACTCTCCTCTCTTTCTACCCACACATGTCTTACATCCTTGGTAAGAACTTTTCACTGCTTCAAGCAACTTACCTCCCACACCATATACTCTTAAAACCTTCCACTAACCATCTCTATCAACCCTATTATATGCCTTCTTCAGATCCATAAATGCTACATACAAATCCATCTATTTTTCTAAGTATTTCTCACATACATTTCTCAAAGTAAACACCTGATTAACACATCCTCTACCACTTCTGAAATCACACTGCTCTTCCCCAATCTGATGCTCTGTACCATCTCAATCAATACCCTCACATATAATTTCCCTGGAATACTCAACAAACTTATGCCTTTGTAGTTTGAACACTTACCTTTATCCCCTTTGCCTTTGTACAATGGCACTATGCATGCATTCTGCCAATCCTCAGGCACTTTACCATGATCCATACATACAGTGAATATCCTTACCAACCTGTCAACAATACAGTCACCCCCTTTTTTAATAAGTTCCACTGCAATACCATCCAAACCTGCTGCCTTGCTGGATTTCATCTTCTACAAAGCTTTCACTACTTCTCTCTTTACCAAACTATTCTCCCTTACCCTATTACTGTGCACACCACCCCAACCAAAACACCCTATAACTGACACTCTATCATCAAACCTTCAAAATACTCATTCCATCTTCTCACTTCATCACTACCTGTTATTACCTCCTCAATTGCCCCATTCACTTATGTTCCCATTTGTTCTCTTGTCTTACGTAAGTTGATTACCTCCTTTCAAAACATCTTTTTATTCTCCCTAAGATTTAATGATACTCTCTCACCCCAACTCTCATTTGCCCTCTTTTTCAACTCTTGTACCTTCCTCTTGACCTCCTGCCACATTCTTTCATACATCTCCCAGTCAATTGCACTACCCTGCAAGTATCATCCAAACGCCTCTATTTTCTTGTTCACTAACAATCTTACTTCATCCCACCACTCACTACCCTTTCTAATCAGCCCACCTCCCATCTTTCTCATGTCACACGCATCTTTTGTGTAAGCCATCATGGCTTTCCTAAATACATCCCAATCCTCCACCACTCCCCTCACATAATTTGCTCTCAGCTTTTGCCATTCTACACTCTATCTCTCCTGATACTTCCTCACACAAGTCTCCTTTCCAAGCTCACTTACACTCACCATACTCTTCTCCCCATCATTCTCTCTTTTTTGCTGAAAACCTCTATAAATCTTCACTTTGGCCTCCACAAGATAGTGATCAGACATCCCTCCAGCTGACCCTCTCAGCATATTAACATTCAAAAGTCTCTCTTTTACATGCCTATCAATTAACATGTAATCCATAATGGCCTGTGACTATCCCTCCTACTCACATACGTATACTTATCACAGGTACTGAACATATCATTTGGAAATCCAAGCTACCGAAAGGCCAGCAAAGATAAATCTTAAGTGTGATCAGTGGTTAGAATGAAGTTCATCAATGTTCATGTAGATTAAGAAATAAACTGCAATATAATAAGTGTATAGAGCAGTATAAAAGACTCTCAGGACAGTGATAAGGACTGAGAAGAGTGGAAATATTTTGTGGTTACCGAACAAATGAGTGATGAAAGATTATTCATGTAAGTAAATGATGTAACGAATGATGTTTTTTCACTACCTGGAGTGCCAAAACCACTGAATGCTAACAGATTGACAATTCAGAGATTTACTTTACTGCAAAACCACAATATGAAGAACTTTTTGAGAATGTCCCATACTCTGTATCTGTGCAATACATATGAAAAAGGTAGCTAAAAGTTTCACCATTAAAGACAAAACTGCACTATGGAAGCTTCAAAATGCCAAACATTTCTCTTTTGAAGGTGGGTAGGCAATGGAATAGCAAAAGTCAAAATTGAAACAGTACCCCATTATGCCAGAAATACAACTAAATACTATTTTTACAAGATACATAATGACAGAATGCAACGAAAAGTCAGCTTTGAGCTGGTGAAAAGCATGTTCTTAAGGTAAAACCCATCACTTAATCTCGTGATTTTGCAACCATTGCTAACCCAAGACAGTTAAGAACACATGACTAAAAATGCTATGGTTATGCTTGATGTATTCACAAAGCCTAATTACAAAGTGTCTTGAAGGTGATCTTAAAAATCTACCTCAGAACAAAGCCATGATTACAGAAAAGCCATTACATGCTAACAATCCTCCAGTCCCAGCTCTTTATACAGTTCAGTCTTGGACAACTAAAAGGTTGTCTGAAGATGGCTTAATTCTCATGGAGAATGGTGGACTGAGAGAGGAGATGAGGCCATGGGAAGAGGCTAAACCTGCGCTTCACCAACTCAAAGCTGACATTCTAAGCATCATCATTATGGATACAATGTAAATGGTGCTCAGTTGTATTATCAGCCCCAGAACCAACATATCATGCCAAACCTACCTTGTAGTTGAATTTCTTAACGAAGGTGTGACAAGTGTTAAGTCAGGATTTAGAATGTATGTATGACTCAGGGTGAGGTGCTAGAGGACTGGCAGAATGCTTGTATAGTGTCATTATATAAAGCAAAGGAAATACAAGTGAATGCTCATATTATATAGGTGCATGTCTGTTGTGTATACCTGGTAAAGGTTATGGGAGAGTGGTGACTGTGTGCTGGCATGCCTGCACGGAGCATCAGACTGGTGAGGAGCAGTGTGGTTCAGGAGTCATTGAGGATGTGTGGACCATATCTTTGCTTTCATGATTTTGCGTAAGAATTACATGAGGAAAAGGAGGGATTGGCACAGGGTACTCATGGATCTAGAGAAAGCGTACCAACCTACTTCCTTACCTTCCCACACCAAGCTCCCTCCTTCTTCTACATTCTCCTTAAGTCCCTTAAGTTTTAAGGAAGCTGGCAACTTCTATTAGGCAGACCACAGGTCATAAAGTGTAGTGATGGTGTGTGTATGTCTTTGTAGGTCAAGAACTGGGCAACTGAGCTGTAAGTGTTCACTGTCTTCATTGTGGTTTCTTGCATCATCTTGAGATGTGTTGTAATCTTGTAGGCATGTGTGATGTTCAGAATGCAGATAGAAGAGTGCAACTAGTACGTGTTTAGGAAATGTTGTTTCAGGTGGGCATACCGTGAGGTAGGGTGGTGTTCAAGACTGAGTTGAGGGGGCAGCTGTTTTAGAACTTGATGGGCCATTTTGGTGTGTGCAAACTTTTTTTTTTTTGGGGGGGGGGGTTATATAGGTAGGTAAAGTGTGAATGGGAGTAAGCTTTTCATTTATCATTTGGGGTTGGTAATTAGTGATGGAGTAGTTTGGAGGAAAAGGGATGCAAAGATTGGGCACCGAGCATATTGGCAGAAATTTTTGGTTTTTGTAAATGTTGAATTTCTGTGGTTGCGAGGTAGCCAGTTTTAAGTTTGTTTTTGATACAGCAGAAAGCCAAACAGTTGTAAATTCGGGTGAAGTGAATAAATTGTTCATAAAAGATACTGAGGGACTCTATATCTTATCCATACCTCGTACCAGTCAATCAATGCTCTAAGGGCATTTAGTTTGCTTGTTGCTTTTGTCAACGTTCATGGTTTATGGAGTGAATGTCTTCTGTGTGTAATGCTCAGAATAGCTGCTGGCATTTTCTTGAATGGGAGGGACTGGCCATAGGAGTAGAGCTTGGATTCGTGTCTCTGTGGGATCAAAAGGGTGACTGGAGACATGCGGAGATCCATACATTTTGTTCTGGGTGTGAGCTATTGTTCCATTTGTGAGATATAGTGTTGTATGTTTATTGTTGCTCCAGTGGTGTTAGGATGCTCTAATGTGTTTGTAAGGTTGTTTACATATGAGAGGACCTTTCTACAGTTGTCTGTTGAAGGGAGCGAGAAGACAGCTTAACCTAAAGACAACCAAACTTGAAAACAGTCAGATCTGAAGATGCCCTAACCTGAAGACAGTCGGACCTGACAATTCTAACCTGAATACAGTCAGACCTGAAGACAAAGTAGTTTTACTCTAACAAGGTAAGCTGAACATATTTTGTGGTCATATAGGAAGTAATACAGTAACCATGGAAAATGTCTTATATGAATTCAATACTAGATAAAAAAACTAAGAAAGATAATGCTGTATATACTTTTTTTCCAACTATTTCCCAGTAATGAACACAAACATAATGTCATTAATGAAAATGCTACTGCTGGAGTAAGAGGAAGAAAGAGTAAACAGCCAAATGCATGACATTTTCTGGTACCAGATAGCAAAGGTATATCCATAGACGTTAGAACCATCCAACTGGCACAACATAATGTAAATGATAGGGTGCTGTTGTACTCCAACGATGATGTACATGGTAGGATATTGTGGTATTAACCATGAAGATATGATGCTGTATTACTAACCATAATGTAGATGAGAGAATGCTGTAGTAATAACCATGATTTTGAAGTGAGGATACTGTAGTACTAACCATGATGTAGGTGAGAGGATACTATTACTGACACTAATACTGTCATATCAACCATGATGTATGTGATAAGAGAGAGAGAGAGAGAGAGAGAGAGAGAGAGAGAGAGAGAGAGAGAGAGAGAGAGAGAGAGGATTTTCTACATCTTATCTGTAAATTCTCTCATTTCTTGGATATGGTGCACCTAAGGGGAAGGAGGGTATCTATCGTGAAGTCCCCTCTGAATGAGGACTCGTTTTTTACAGCAAGTAACTTACCTTGCCACATGTTGCCACATCTGTGTTTGTTTACCACAAAGTTCCAGGGTGGTAGATGGCACACAACCCTCTCAAGAAAGCCAAAGTCCACAATAGTGTGGACTAGTGAAATATTTTTTAAATGTTAGCTTTATACGTTGTCGCTGTCTCCCGCGTTAGCGAGGTAGCGCAAGGAAACAGACGAAAGAATGGCCCAACCCGCCCCCATACACGTCCCCATATACATACACGTCCACACACGCAAATATACATACCTATGCATCTCAACATATACATATATATATATATATATATATATATATATATATATATATATATATATATATATATATATATATACAGACATATACATATATACACATGTACATAATTCATATTGTCTGCCCTTATTCATTCTCGTCGCCACCCCGCCACACATGAAATGACAACCCCTCCCCCCGCATGTGTGCGAGGTAGCGCTAGGAAAAGACGACAAAGGCCACATCCGTTGATACTCAGTCTCCAGCTGTCATGTATAATGCACCGAAACCACAGCTCCCTTTCCACATTCAGGCCCCACAAAACTTTCCATGGTTTGCCCCAGACGCTTCACATGCCCTGGTTCAATCCATATGGTGACAGCACGTCGACCCCGGTATACCACATCGTTCCAATTCACTCTATTCCTTGCACGCCTTTCACCCTCCTGCATGTTCAGGCCCCGATCACTCAAAATCTTTTTCACTCCATCTTTCCACCTCCAATTTGGTCTCCCACTTCACCTCGTTCAATTCACCTCTGACACATATATCCTCATTGTTAATCTTTCCTCACACATTCTCTCCATATGACCAAACCATTTAAAAACACCCTCTTCTGCTCTTTCAACCACACTCTTTTTATTACCACACATCTCTCTTACCCTTTCATTACTTACTCGATCAAACCACCTCACACCACATTTTGTCCTCAAACATCTCATTTCCAGCACATCCACCCACCTCCACATAACTCTATCCATAGCCCACGCTTCACAACCATATAAAATTATTGGAACCATTATTCCTTCAAACATACCCATTTTTGCTTTCCAAGATAACGTTCTCGACTTCCACACATTTTTCAACGTTCCCAGAACTTTTGCCCCCTCCCCCACCCAATGATTCACTTCCGCTTCCATGGTTCCATCCGCTGCCAAATCCACTCCCAGATATCTAAAGCACTTCACTTCCTCCAGTTTTTCTCCATTCAAACTTACCTCCCTCAACCCTACTGTACTAATAACCTTTGCTCTTATTCACATTTACTCTCAGCTTTCTTCTTTCACACACTTTACCAAACTCAGTCACCAGCTTCTGCAGTTTCTCACAGGAATCAGCCACCAGCGCTGTATCATCAGCGAATAACAACTGACTCACTTCCCAAGCTCTCTCATCCACAACATACTGCATACTTGTCCCTCTTTCCAAAACTCTTGCATTCACCTCCCTAATAACCCCATCCATAAACAAATTAAACAACCATGGAGACATCACGCACCCCTGCCGCTACCAACATTCACTGAGAACCAATCACATTCCTCTCTTCTATTCGTACATATGACTTACATCCTCGATAAAAACTTTTCACTGCTTCTAACAACTTGCCTCCCACACCATAAATTCTTTATACCTTCCACAGAGCATCTCTATCATATTCTTTCTCCAGATCCATAAATGCTACATACAAATCCATTTGCTTTTCTAAGTATTTCTCACATACATTCTTCAAAGCAAACACCTGATCCACACATCCTCTACCATTTCTGAAACCACACTGCTCTTCCCCAATCTGATGCTCTGTACATGCCTTCACCCTCTCAATCAATACCCTCCCATATAATTTCCCAGGAATACTCAACAAAGTTATACCTCTGTAATTTGAGCACTCACTCTTATCCCCTTTGCCTTTGTATAATAGCACTATGCAGGCATTCCGCCAATCCTCAGGCACCTCACCATGAGTCATACATATATTAGATAACCTTACCAACCAATCAACAATACAGTCACCGCCTTTTCTAATAAATTTCACTGCAATACCATCCAAACGCGCTGCCTTGCTGGCTTTCACTTTGCACACCACCTCGACCAAAGCACCCTATATATGGCACTCTATCATCAAACACATTCAACAAACCTTTAAAATACTCACTCTATCTCCTTCTCACATCAGCACTACTTGTTACCATCTTCTCATTGGCCCCCTTCACTGAAGTTGCCATTGATTCCCTTGTCTTACTCACTTTATTTACCTCCTTCCAAAGCATCTTTTTATTCTCCCTAAAATTTAATAATACTCTCTCACCCCAACTTTCATTTGCCTTCTTTTTAACCTCTTGCACCTTTCTCTTGACCTCCTGCCTCTTTTTTTATACATCTCTCAGTCATTTGCATTATTTCCTTGCAAAAATCGTCCAAATGCCTCTCTCTTCTCTTTCACTAATAATCTTACTTCTTCATCCCGCCACTCATTACCCTTTCTAATCTGCCCACCTCCCACGCTTCTCATATATATATATATATATATATATATATATATATATATATATATATATATATATATATATATATATATAAGGGAGAAAGAATACTTCCCACGCATTCCTCACGTGTCGTAGAAGGCGACTAATGGGGACGGGAGCGGGGGGCTAGAAACCCTCCTCTCCTTGTATTTTAACTTTCTTAAAGAGGAAACAGGGAAGGAGTCACGCGGGGAGTGCTCATCCTCCTCGAAGGCTCAGATTGGGGTGTCTAGATGTGTATGGATGTAACCAAGATGAGAAAAAAGGAGAGGTAGTTGGACGATTTTTGCAGGGAAAAAAAATGCAAATGACTGGGAGATGTATAAAGGAAAGAGGCAGGAAGTCAAGAAAAACGTGCAAGAGGCGAAAAAGAGGGCAAATGAAAGTTGGGGTGAGAGAATATCATTAAATTTTAGAAAGAATAAAAATATATTCTGGAAGGAGGTAAATAAAGTGAGTAAGACAAGGGAAAAAATGGGAACTTCAGTGAAGGGGGCTAATGCGGAGGTGATAACAAGCAGTGGTGATGTGAGAAGGAGATGGAGTGAGTATTTTGAAGGTTTGTTGAATGTGTTTGATGATAGAGTGGCAGATATAAGGTGTTTTGGTCGAGGTGGTGTGCAAAGTGAGAGGGTTAGGGAAAATGATTTGGTAAACAGAGAAGAGGTAGTAAAAGGTTTGCGGAAGATGAAAGCCGGCAAGGCAAGTGAGTCAGTTGTTGTTTGCTGATGATACAGCTCTGGTGGCTGATTCATGTAAGAAACTGCAGAAGCTGGTGACTGAGTTTGGTAAAGTGTGTAAAAGAAGAAAGTTAAGAGTAAATGTTAATAAGGGCAAGGTTATTAGGTACAGTAGGGTTGAGGGTCAAGTCAATTGGAAGGTAAGTTTGAATGGAGAAAAACTGGAGGAAGTAAAGTGTTTTAGATATCTGGGAGTGGATGTGGCAACGGATGGAACCATGGAAGCGGAAGTGAATCATAGGGTGGGGGAGGGGGCGAAAAGCCTGGGAGCCTTGAAGAATGTGTGGAAGTCGAGATCATTATCTCGGAAAGCAAAAATGGGTATGTTTGAAGGAATAGTGGTTCCAACAATGTTGTATGGTCGCGAGGCGTGGGCTATGGATAGAGTTGTGCGAAGAAGGGTGGATGTGCTGGAAATGAGATGTTTGAGGACAATGTGTGGTGAGAGGTGGTTTGATCGAGTAAGTAATGTAAGGGTAAGAGAGATGTGTGGAAATAAAAAGAGCGTGGTTGAGAGAGCAGAAGAGCGTGTTTTGAAATGGTTTGGGCACATGGAGAGAATGAGTGAGGAAAGATTGACCAAGAGGATATATGTGTCGGAGGTGGAGGGAACGAGGAGAAGTGGGAGACCAAATTGGAGGTGGAAAGATGGAGTGAAAAAGATTTTGAGTGATCGGGGCCTGAACATGCAGGAGGGTGAAAGGAGGGCAAGGAATAGAGTGAATTGGATCGATGTGGTATACCGGGGTTGTGCTGTCAGTGGATTGAATCAGGGCATGTGAAGCGTCTGGGGTAAACTATGGAAAGTTGTGTGGGGCCTGGATGTGGAAAGGGAGCTGTGGTTTCGGGCATTATTGCATGACAGCTAGAGACTGAATGTGAACGAATGTGGCCTTTGTTGTCTTTTCCTAGCGTTACCTCGCACACATGAGGGGGGAAGGGGATGGTATTCCATGTGTGGCGAGGTGGCGATGGGAATGAATAAAGGCAGACAGTGTGAATTGTGTGCATGGGTATATATGTATGTGTCTGTGTGTGTATATATATGTGTACATTGAGATGTATAGGTAGATATATTTGCGTGTGTGGACGTGAATGTATATACATGTGTATGGAGGTGGGTTGGGCCATTTCTTTCGTCCGTTTCCTTGCGCTACCTCGCAAACGCGGGAGACAGCGACAAAGCAAAATAATAAATAAAATATATATATATATATATATATGTATATATATATATATATATATATATATATATATATATATATGTATATTTCATTTTTTTATCTATTCATTTTGCTGAGTCGCTGTCTCCCGCGTTTGCGAGGTAGCGCAAGGAAACAAACGAAAGAAATGGCCCAACCCACCCCCATGCACATGTATATACATACACGTCCACACACGCAAATATACATACCTATACATCTCAATGTACACATAGATATACACACACAGACATATACATATATACACATGTAGATAATTCATACTGTCTGCCTTTATTTATTTCCATCGCCACCTCGCCACACATGGAATAACATCCCCTTCCCCCCTCATGTGTGCGAGGTAGCACTAGGAAAAGACAACAAAGGCCACATTCATTCACACTCAGTCTCTAGCTATCATGTAATAATGCCCGAAACCACACTCCCTTTCCACATCCAGGCCCCACACAACTTTCCATGGTTTACACCAGACGCTTCACATGCCCTGATTCAATCCATTGACAGCACCTCGACCCCGGTATACCACATCAATCCAATTCACTCTATTCCTTGCCCGCCTTTCACCCTCCTACATGTTCGGGCCCCGATCACTCAAAATCTTTTTCACTCCATCTTTCCACCTCCAATTTGGTCTCCCACTTCTCCTCGTTCCCTCCACCTCCGACACATATAACCTCTTGGTCAATCTTTCCTCACTCATTCTCTCCATGCGCCCAAACCATTTCAAAACACCCTCTTCTGCTCTCTCAACCACGCACTTTTTATTTCCACACATCTCTCTTACCCTTTCATTACTTACTCGATCAAACCACCTCACACCACATATTGTCCTCAAACATCTCATTTCCAGCACATCCACCCTCCTGCGCACAACTCTATCCATAGCCCAGGCCTCGCAACCATACAACCATTGTTGGAACCACTATTCCTTCAAACATACCCATTTTTGCTTTCCGAGATAATGATCTCGACTTCCACACATTCTTCAAGGCTCCCAGGATTTTCGCCCCCTCCCCCACCCTATGATTCACTTCCGCTTCCATGGTTCCATCCGCTGCCAGATCCACTCCCAGATATCTAAAACACTTTACTCCCTCCAGTTTTTTTCCATTTAAACTTACCTCCCAATTGACTCTGACCCTCAACCCTACTGTACCTAATAACCTTGCTCTTATTCACATTTACTCTTAACTTTCTTCTTTCACACACTTTACCAAACTCAGTCACCAGCTTCTGCAGTTTCTCACATGAATCAGCCACCAGCGCAGTATCATCAGCGAACAACAACTGACTCACTTCCAAAGCTCTCTCATCCACAACAGACTATATACTTGCCCCTCTTTCCAAAACTCTTGCATTCACCTCCCTAACAACCCCATCCATAAACAAATCAAACTATCATGGAGACATCACACACCCCTGCCGCAAACCTACATTGACTGAGAACCAATCACTTTCTTCTCTTCCTACAGGTACACGTGCCTTACATCCTCGATAAAAACTTTTCACTGCTTCTAACAACTTGCCTCCTACAGAGCATCTCTATCAACTCTATCATATGCCTTCTCCAGATCCATAAATGCTACATACAAATCCATTTGCTTTTCTAAGTATTTCTCACATACATTCTTCAAAGCAAACACCTGATCCACAAATCCTCTACCACTTCTGAAACCACACTGCTCTTCCCAAATCTGATGCTCTGTACATGCCTTCACCCTCTCAATCAATACCCTCCCATATAATTTACCAGGAATACTCAACAAACTTATACCTCTGTAATTTGAGCACTCACTCTTATCCCTTTTGCCTTTGTACAATGGCACTATGCAAGCATTCCGCCACTCCTCAGGCACCTCACCATGAATCATACATACATTGAATAACCTTACCAACCAGTCAACAATACAGTCACCCCCTTTTTTAATAAATTCCACTGCAATACCATCCAAACCTGCTGCCTTGTCGGCTTTCATCTTCCGCAAAGCTTTTACTACCTCTTCTCTGTTTACCAAATCATTTTCCCTAACCCTCTCACTTTGCACACCACCTCGACCAAAACACCCTATATCTGCCCCTCTATATATATATATATATATATATATATATATATATATATATATATATATATATATATATATATATATATATTCTTTTTTTTTTTTTTTTATTTTCATACTATTAGCTATTTCCCGCTATAGCGAGGTAGCGTCAAGAACAGAGGACTGGGCCTCTGAGGGAATATCCCCACCTGGACCTCTTCTCTGTTCCCTCTTTTGGGGAAAAAAAAAGACAAAAAAAAAACGAGAGGGGAGGATTTCCAACCCCCCGCTCCCTTCCCTTTTAGTCGCCTTCTACGACACGCAGGGAATACGTGGGAAGTATTCTTTCTCCCCCATCCCCAGGGAATATATATATATATATATATATATATATATATATATATATATATATATATATATATATATATATAATATATATCTATATAATATATATATATATATATATATATATATATATATATATATATATATATATATATATATATATATATATATATATATATATATATATAATATATATATATATATATATATATATATATATATATATATATATATATATATATATATATATATATATATATGTATATATATATATTCCCTGGGGATAGAGGAGAAAGAATACTTCCCACGTATTCCCTGCGTGTCGTAGAAGGCGACTAAATGGGAAGGGAGCGGGGGGCTGGAAATCCTCCCCTCTCGTTTTTTTTTTTTTTTTTCCCCAAAAGAAGGAACAGAGAAGAGGTCCAGGTGAGGATGTTCCCTCAAAGGCCCAGTCCTCTGTTCCTAACGGTACCTCGCTATCGCGGGAAATAGCGAATAGTATGAAAAAAAAAAAAAAAAAAAAAAATATATATATATATATATATATATATATATATATATATATATATATATATATATATATATATATCCTGGCCTAAGCCAGATACCCATTTTATCAACCAGCCCCGACAAGAGGATGAAGAGCTAGGTTAACTGCGGACCGGCTGCCACGACCAAGATTCGAACGTAAGGGGACTGAACCCCGGATGACCCGTGAGTGAGCCACGATCAGCCCTGCATACATATATAAACACAGTAACAACCTATTGCAACTTAGTTCATTATGACTGGTCCAGTGTATATTGTAAAGACTCGTCTGCGAGGGATCTACGAGCATCGTTCAAAGTGATTATTACGACGTTACGATTATTATTACGATTATTACTAATGTCGGCAGTAATGCAGTCAGTGTGCACTATATGATACATAATATTAAGTCCAGTTCTCTGCAAAGTCCAAGAAATGACACCAGGTCACCAATTTCAGCCTTTGTGTGCTGCTACTCCATGAAGAGTTCCTTTATTACTTCAGCGAGACGATTCAACAACTGCCTACCAGTAAACTACCATCTCCTTGGTTTTTATAAAGAGCACTGTTTCCCTCTTATTACTCCAGAATAAGGGAGAGAGGAAAGAGATGCGGTCTTTGTTATTGTCCTGTAAACGTTGTGACAACTCTTTCAGGTAACATAACTTCGGTGGAGGAGGTTATCATTTCTAAGATCAGGCATTTTCTTGCTTTATTTTCCCTGAGTTTGACTCGTCCATTTTGACAAAAGGACCTGCCGAGTTGGCCAACTTGCCATAATTTTTAGCTTCAGTTAATTGTACAGACAACACTGTATCGAGCTCTGTCTGGCTGACGTGATTGCTTGATTTGTGCTGGTAACCCAAGCAAAATCTATTATGCACTCCATATATATATCATCCTGTGAGCGGTAGCGCAAAAAGATTATATTGTCACAAAGATTCTTAGTCAGACCCCAGTGGATTGATATTACAAAGGATGTTACAATTCATAACAGGTATTTCATTACATGTATTACAGCTTCATATGGTAAGTTTTACCAACTAGATACAAAAAGTGGATACAAACATAAGATTTCAGGTATCTTGTTGATGACAATAAGGTGCTGTGACATTTCTTGCAGGGTTTGTTTATATGTATTCCAAAGAAGGCTCTATTTTTCACATTTTAAGACATAATGTTCTAATTTGTGTCCTAGTCTATGACCACAGACTTTGCAGTTCACATGATTAACATTTCCAGATAAGCCTGACGAGACAAGAGGCTTGATACAGCTTGGATAAGCTGTATGACACTGTATGACAGCCACTGCTCGGACTTGGATTTGTAATAATAGTCATAATCATATTCGAACATATCTCCTTATCTTCAAGTTGTTTACATTTCTTTTATTTGGGAAAATCATAAAAAAGTATTTTTTTCCATTACTAAACTTTTGTTGACAGCATAACTACGCGTCCTACAGAATCTCGTTGTAGGTCCGGTCATAACAACGTGGCAATGTGGCATACACTCCAGCCTGCTTCAGCTTGGGTCATGGGTCAGGATCAGGCAGCGAGCCAGGTGGAGCTTCCTCTTAGGTCACGTGTTTACTCCTATAAAATTCTTATTGGAAGCGACTCCCTGTCCTCAACAACATCATTATGAAGGCGCGTTACACCACCTAGAATGCCCCGAACCCTTGACATTATGAAGGCGCGTTACACCACCTAGAATGCCCCGAACCCTTGACATTATAAGATACTGATATTTTTTCTGTACCAAGACATGCCTTTGTGACCACATCTCCGAAAAAGTGCTCTTTTACGGTCGATTCCCTTCACAACTACTTTTGTGTGAGAACGTAAGAAAAGCTTTTCAGTTGTATTCCTTTACATCAGAGCTTATCGGATCGGCAGTACAAAACCTTATGTTGATAATAATAATGAGGTAGTGATGTAACAACAAATGTGCAGCCGCAGTATGCGTTATGTTGTTGAATTATCGTACGGGCGAGTGAATAGCTTGACACCCACCAAACTTGGTGCTGGCTAGGCCGTGAGTTGGCACCAATGCTTGCACAAGTGGAATCAATTTTGAATACACTAACAACCATATATGTCTTGTTCTACAAGACACGTGCAAGTGACTACAAAATGCAAAGGGCCAAGAGAGGAAAATCAGTCCCCATCAGGTGAGGTGAGGCGACAACTGCTTGTTGTGGGAATATCAGCAAACATACTGAGCTCAGTTTGTAAAATCACAGGAAGTGAATTTCTTGATCTTAATGAGGTACCGAGTAGCCGTGCACACGACCAGGAGACCGAGGATATTCTGGAAAAGGAACCTCAGTTTAGAGGAAGGAATATCAACCTAGTCAATATATACAGGGATGAGGTGACCAAGATGATTCTACTGCACCTTGGATCATGCCATCAGTGCTGGAGAAGCTGCCTCAGCAGGTTGTCACAATAGCTGTGTCTCTCGTCCGCTCATAATAACCAGGCAGGATGGCTTAGAGAAGACTATTCTATACATCTTGAATTCTCACTCTACTTTAACAAGAACAACAACATAAAGCATCTCTTGTGGCCAAACTCAGCACTAAAACAAAACAACATAGCTTTGCGCAAACTCAACAAAAATGAATGAATTAATATTGTTACAACCTCTTTCCATATTTTTTTACAAACTGTAAATACATACAAAATATATATGTAAGAGTACTTGGCTGCGTTGGGGTTACCAGTTAGTGCAAACCCCGGTAATAACGAGGCACCTTTATCAATATTTATTCCACAACTTTTCTATGACAATTAGACAATAGCACCTTTATTAACAACTCCTTATATAATGCATGTTACTTAATTTCATTCTACAAACACCCGACAATCCCCCACAATCACCCAGAGTTAAACAGCAGTCGAGGGCAGCCCTAAAATAAACAACTCGATTAGTTATTAGCATCGACCTTGTTGCTCTTATTTACACAGGTTTCTGTTTATTAATTATAAAACATGATCTTCCTTCATATGTGGGTTTTACACACACTACAATGTTATGAAGTAGATCAGTTACCTCACACCCTTAGCGCGCCCTCGTCCCCTCCTCACTCGGGCCTGTAACAAACACATCATTTTCCTTTAGAACATGTACAGTCCCGCGATCCTCATTACAAACATCACTGTCTATCGCTTTGATTGCTGTATGCAATCTCGTGTAAATTTACATTTCGCTTCTTAGCCCAGGAGGACTCAAATATCTCTGAATATACTAGTAACGAGAGGTTATCTTCCTGGCCTCGCTCGTCCCGCTTTGTGTACAAAATTCTCCCGGGCGATGCTAGGCGTCTCCCCACCCCCAACACGAGAGCATCGAAGTCTGTCCCTCCACCGTTACATTATCCCAGGGTTCTTTACACATCATTAACTTTACAGTTGCATTTCCGTATATATAACAGAATCAATAACAAAATATTTACAGCTACATCTAATAATCAGTGATATAATCAGAGAACCTCTCAGGAGGCTTGACACACCTCTCTGACTTAGTCGTATGTACACTGTTATTCATCACTGGAGTACTGGGGTTACTGACATGGGACTCCTGTTTCTGAACATAATCCTGAAGGCCTTCCTCTTTCACCTTAGCATCACCACTGGTCTTATCCTCACCTGACACCACCTGCTGCTCAGCTCTACCCTCACCTTCATCACTGGCCTTATCCTCACCTGACACCACCTGCTGCTCAGCTCTACCCTAGCATCACCACTGGCCTTATCCTCACCTGACACCACCTGCTGCTCAGCTCTACCCTAGCATCACCACTGGCCTTATCCTCACCTGACACCACCTGCTGCTCAGCTCTACCCTCACCTTCATCACTGGCCTTATCCTCACCTGACACCACCTGCTGATCAGCTCTACCCTAGCATCACCAATGGCCTTATCCTCACCTGACACCACCTGCTGCTCAGCTCTACCCTCACCTTCATCACTGGCCTTCTCCTCACCTGACACCACCTGCTGCTCAGCTCTACCCTCACCTTCATCTGTGACAGCGCCACTGCATTATTCTTACTGTAGACTCATATGAACGTCTCATGTGATATCTATACCTCCGTAGTACTCCCATCCTCCGGGTCTACCTCATATGACATGGTATCAAACTGTTTAGTTACAGTTCCATTTTTCCATGTCTTAACTCCAAGACTGAATAAATGGTTTAAGTCTAACAGCATCCCCTTCACATAATCTTGGGAGGTCATGAGCTTTAACACTAATAAGATGACTGTTTATTCTGTACATATTTCAGTTTATCTACCTCATGCTCTCCAACTTTACTGTCTGGCTTTAGTTAATTTTCTACGATAAGTACAATAGTTTTTGTTTTATACATCATTCTTTGAATAGGGCTTTTGGTGGTGCACTGTATGGGCGTGTTCCTAATGTTCAGAGGAGCAAGATATTTGTCGTCACCATGTTCAGTCTTTCTTAACACTTTTGACAGCAGACTCAACCTTGCCATTTACCATGCTGTTGTAAGGCTAGATGGTCTTATGGCTGATTCACCATCCACTGGTGAACTTTGACACTGTTTCTGTGATCAGTGCAAGACCATTACCACTTATCATTTCATCAGGAATACCACATTTAGCACAGTGCGCCTTGATTTTAGTAACAACAGATTGAACAGTCGTCTCATGCAGTCTATCAATTTCCCAAAAGTTAGAAAAATACATACAATTATGAGCTAATACTTGCCATTTAGTTCAAACAGGTAAATGCCAATCTTTTTCCAAGGTGTGTTAGGAAGCTCATGACTCATTAAGGTTTCATTTGGAGGGGATATTTCATAAAACCTACAAGCCTCACAACATTCCACCAAGGATTCTTTTTCAGCATTCATGTTAGGCCAGAATACACTCTCCCTGGCTCTGCGCAAACATCCTTCAATACCCACATGGCCAACATGTATATCCTTCTTTATCTCGGGCCGTAACTGCATTGGTATAAGTCTCTCACCCCTAAAGATAAGACTAAGGCAATTCATCTCTCATGTCAAAATATGATGTGACAACACCAGGCAATTGAGATTTCTTATGAGGCCAATCATGTTGAATAACATTTTTCAGAGTCTGCAATGTGTTGTCCCTTTAAGTCTTTTGCCTAAGTCTGTCCTATCACCAGATGTTTTTAGATGCACAGCATCACCAGGCAATGATCCAAGATTGCCACCAAACACTGTAAGAAATTCTGTACACAAAATAATATGCTGGTTTACTACATTAATGCTCTCAAAATTATCCTAACTAATGGTTATTAACCCCCATCTTTACTGCTGACCTGGCACTAAGTTGGTTTCATCGTCAACAATAACAAATCGAACATCATATTCCAGTCCCGTCCTGGGATTCATTGTCCTACAACGCATCTCCCCAGTGCCTTCTTTGTAGAACTGTCCCACATCTGTAGGGCAATCTTCTCCTTCAACACATGAGCAGTACCAATATACTTAACAGGTGACACACTAGCATAGCACCACAATCAATTTGCATTTTTACTGGTTAACCGTTGATCAACATCTTACAACAGATATCTTTGATTGTGTGGCAGAGAATGAATGGTTTCAGCACAACTGTGTATCTCTGTATCACTTACAGAAGACTCTTTATCTCTTTCCTGGTACACAGCATAAACTCTTGCTGTACAGACAGATGAGGCACTGAAAGGGTTTCTCAGACCACAACTATTACAAACTCGCCTTCAAGGCGGGACATTTTTCCTTGATCAACTCGTGAGCCTTACGACAAAATCTGCAAACAATAACTGTGTTAGCAGTAGATGTGTGGGTAGATGACCTCCTATCTGTCTCACTAAACTTGTTAAAAGTGTACTTTTGAACATCTCATTATTGTTCCTTCCTAACATTATTTCCTACACACTTACTGTATCTTGCACTGTTAAGTTCTTGCCTACATTAACATAATGTAATGTACTTTCATCTGAGTACTTGCCACCTCCATGGCTGTGCAGATGTCTATGGCAGACTGTAGGTCTAACCTCAGTTGAGAGATGAGTTTTCCTTGTCTTATCATCTCTAATATCAATTGTTAACAGGTCCATTAGCAGCTTATCATGCAGACATACAGTAACCAAACCCACAGGATTTTGCCATATTCCTGAGAGCATCCATATATTGCTCAATACTTTCTTCTAACCCTTACTCACGTCTATTGAATTGGAATCTCAGAAAAATTTCTTTCAATTCACCAACTATTACCTTTTCAAATTTGTTGGTGACATAACCTAGGGCATGTCTACTTTCACTTGTAGAGAATCGCAAGCTATTCACAATGCGAAGCCCATCAATGCCTATACAACTTTCAAAACGACTCAGATCTCCGGTCCATCACTGACAGTTCCAGACAATTCCTGAAGTGTTGAATCCACAAATACCAATCCTCAGCCACACCGGACGATCGTAAATCTAAGGCTGCAGGTGGAGAAACATTAACACTGGGTATTCTCACTGTGGTAACATGCTGTGGTACCGTTAAGTGCACATGACCACTCCGGACGTCCTCAGGCACTTCCACTTCCTCATAAACACTGTCCCTGGAACTCATGTTGACCGTCCGCCACAAACGATGATGCGAGAGTAACAGCAGACCAGCAGGTCGTAAACAATCAGGGCGTGGCGCCACCACTGCCGACCCAGACGGGGAGTCTTCCACTTGAATCTCGATGATGCAGCACCAGAACAACTCACTACACCTCTACAGTCGTCGCTGGCGTGCGTGTGTCCGTCCCGCTGCCACCATGTTACAATAGCTGTGCCTCTTGTCCGATCATGATAACCAGGCAGGATGAATCAAAGAGAAAACAGTCCTCTACACCTTGTATTTTCGCTCCAATCCAACAACAACATAAAGCGCCTCTTGTGGCCAAACTCAGCATCAAAACAAAACAACATGGCTTTGCGTAAACACAACTAAAATGAATGCATTAATATCATTACACAGGTCAAGCGGAGGACTGTGGCTGAGGACATCCCCAAGATCGAGAAGATTCTGCACTGGCTGGGAGTGGTACCGGAGAATAAAGGTTAGATACTTGGGATATGTCAAACACCAAGTGTAGATTACAGAGCCGATAATGTGCTACATGTATCAGAGGCTTGGGCTCATTGGAGCACCTGCACATACAGGGAGGGAGGGGTGTTGGGTTCACTCTCAGCAACACCCGACGGGGCGTTAATGCATAAAGGTGGCCAACGGAAGGCAGTGCAGGCTGGATGTCTCATCTGCCCGGGGAATCTTTATGCATGGAATTGAAACTGTCCATTTAGGCCATGAACGAGCTTGACAGAGCAATATTATACGAGACAGCAGCTCATCCTTGCTCAACAGCCTCGAATCTCTGCCTGGGTCCAACAGCGTCAAGCAGTTTTATGTATACCAAGTGCGAAAACTGAAATCCCATCCTATCTCCATAGAAAAAACAGTGACCTCGAAAACCAACCACAAACTGTTAGAGAATTGAAAATGGTTTTCAAAGAGATTCATAGACAAACCAAAACTCCAGGACCAAACTTTTAAGAGGAGAGCTCAGATTACTTGGGTAGCTCGGAACATGTAAAAATTCTACGAAAGGAGAACGCAGTACCTCAGCAACGTATGCAGGAAATGGGACGTAAGGGCCTACTTAACATCCGACTGGAAATCATCACAGACGAACTTTACCAGCGTCAGCAAGATGCTAGAGTAGCCCCAAAGTCAACAATAACCACATATACACAGAAGCCCAAGTTCACACAAACTCTGGCACCGTCTTCGTTGGGTCGCATAACAGAGCATATACGAGCATAACAGAAATACACTAGAACAAACGTCGCACCAGCTGGTACAAACAGTCACCACAGGTCAGGTGGCAACGGAATAGACTGACAGTGATGGAAAAAGACGAAGTGGTTAAGTTGACACTTATTACCTGGCCAGGTCACGCATTAAGATCGTCTAGTGTCCGGACTGATGGACGATGACAGAGATGAAAAGGCTCACGAAATTGAAAAGGTCACCGGAGACAACACACAAGCTTGAACAAAACATCCCGTCATAATGAGCGACACGGTCACGGTGCCGATAAACCATCAGGATCCGACACATAACACAAGCCAAGACACTCTCATGAATGTAGAGGGATGCGCAGGGACGTACCGGATAATACACCTCCTCCAGTGCGAAGGAACAACAAATATTCCTACGTGTTCAGGCAGCGAACCTTCAGTTAGAATCAGTCCTTACACAGCTTTTCATAGTACACAGTAGGGGATTCGAACTTCGTACCATTTGCGTGGTTAGAGTACTCAGCAGCCACGGGGCTGCTGATATATATATATATATATATATATATATATATATATATATATATATATATATATATATATATATATATATATATATATATATATATATATATATATATATATATCATGATACCCTTCAACAGCAAGGATTCGAACCCCGTACCATTTGCGTGGCTGCTGAGTACTCTAACCACGCAAATGGTACGAAGTTCGAATCCCCTACTGTGTATTATGAAAAGCGTGCGTTGATATGCACTATATTTGTGTTTATACATACGTATGTAAGTAGGAGAGATGGCCAGAGAGCGTTATTGGATTACGTGTTAATTGATAGGCGCGCGAAAGAGAGACTTTTGGATGTTAATGTGCTGAGAGGTGCAACTGGAGGGATGTCTGATCAATATCTTGCGGAGGCGAAGGTGAAGATTTGTAGAGGTTTTCAGAAAAAAAGAGAGAATGTTGGGGTGAAGAGAGTGGTGAGAGTAAGTGAGCTTGGGAAGGAGACTTCTGTGAGGAAGTAGAGGAGAGACTGAGTACAGAATGGAAAAAGGTGAGAACAAAGGAGGTAAGGGGAGTGGGGGAGGAATGGGATGTATTTAGGGAAGCAGTGATGGCTTGCGCAAAAGATGCTTGTGGCATGAGAAACGTGGGAGGTGGGCAGATTAGAAAGGGTAGTGAGTGGTGGGATGAAGAAGTAAGATTATTAGTGAAAGAGAGGCATTTGGACGATTTTTGCAGGGAAATAATGCAAATGAGAGGGAGATGTATAAAAGAAAGAGACAGGAGGTCAAGAGAAAGGTGCAAGAGGTGAAAAAGAGGGCAAATGAGAGTTGGGGTGAGAGAGTATCATTAAATTTTAGGGAGAATAAAAAGATATTTTGGAAGGAGGTAAATAAAGTGCGTAAGAGAAGGGAACAAATGGGAACTTCAGTAAAGGGGGCTAATGGGGAGGTGATAACAAGTAGTGGTGATGTGAGAAGGAGATGGAGTGAGTATTTTGAAGGTTTGTTGAATGTGTTTGATGATAGAGTGGCAGATATAGGGTGTTTTGGTCGAGGTGGTGTGCAAAGTGAGAGGGTTAGGGAAAATGATTTGGTAAACAGAGAAGAGGTAGTAAAAGCTTTGCGGAAGATGAAAGCCGGAAAGGCAGCAGGTTTGGATGGTATTGCAGTGGAATTTATTAAAAAAGGGGGTGACTGTATTGTTGACTGGTTGGTAAGGTTATTTAATGTATGTATGACTCATGGTGAGGTGCATGAGGATTGGCGGAATGCGGGCATAGTGCCATTGTACAAAGGCAAAGGGGGTAAGAGTGAGTGCTCATATTACAGAGGTATAAGTTTGTTGAGTACTCCTGGTAAATTATATGGGAGGGTATTGATTGAGAGGGTGAAGGCATGTACAGAGCATCAGATTGGGGAAGAGCAGTGTGGTTTCAGAAGTGGTAGAGGATGTGTGGATCAGGTGTTTGCTTTGAAGAATGTATGTGAGAAATACTTAGAAAAGCAAATGGATTTGTATGTAGCATTTATGGATCTGGAGAAGGCATATGATAGAGTTGATAGAGATGCTCTGTGGAAGGTATTAAGAATATATGGTGTGGGAGGCAAGTTGCTAGAAGCGGTGAAAAGTTTTTATCAAGGATGTAAGGCATGTGTACGTGTAGGAAGAGAGGAAAGTGATTGGTTCTCAGTGAATGTAGGTTTGCGGCAGGGGTGTGTGATGTCTCCATGGTTGTTTAATTTGTTTATGGATGGGGTTGTTAGGGAGGTGAATGCAAGAGTTTTGGAAAGAGGGGCAAGTTTGAAGTCTGTTGGGGATGAGAGAGCTTGGGAAGTGAGTCAGTTGTTGTTCGCTGATGATACAGCGCTTGTGGCTGATTCATGTGAGAAACTGCAGAAGCTGGTGACTGAGTTTGGTAAAGTGTGTGGAAGAAGAAAGTTAAGAGTAAATGTGAATAAGAGCAAGGTTATTAGGTACAGTAGGGTTGAGGGTCAAGTCAATTGGGAGGTGAGTTTGAATGGAGAAAAACTGGAGGAAGTGAAGTGTTTTAGATATCTGGGAGTGGATCTGGCAGCGGATGGAACCATGGAAGCGGAAGTGGATCATAGGGTGGGGGAGGGGGCGAAAATTCTGGGGGCCTTGAAGAGTGTGTGGAAGTCGAGAACATTATCTCGGAAAGCAAAAATGGGTATGTTTGAAGGAATAGTGGTTCCAAAAATGTTGTATGGTTGCGAGGCGTGGGCTATGGATAGAGAAAATGAAAATAATGATATGTTACCATTTTTAGATTGCATGATGCATAGGCAAGGAAACTAGTTTAAGTTTAGCATATACAGAAAACCTACCAATATATTCTCATATATCCATTCTTTCTTATCTCAACATGACAGAGTTGAATTATCATCATTTCAATCTATGTTCCTTAGGGCAAAACGTATTTGCAGTCCAGAGTTTATTGATGATGAGTTTGAGAAGATATATTCTATTGGATTTAAGTTAAAGTACCCTAGATCTTTCATTAAGTTAGCAAAGAAATCATTTTATAGAATTGAGCCCAAACCCTCATTGACACCAAGAATCTTTTAGTTCTCCCTTCAAATAATAATCTTACTTTACTTCCGATGTTGCCTAAATCCTTAAATGTAAATGTTGCCTTCAGCAACAATAATAGTATAAAGAATATCTTAATCAGGAATTCACCAGAAAATTCATCTGGATGCATCTATAAATTGCTATGTAGAAATTGTGATAAGTTTTATGTTGGTCAGACTGGTAAGGATCTTTATGTTAGACTTAAGCAACATAAATATAGTATGAGAACGGGACAAGAATCAAATGCCTTGTTTAATCACGTTAAAGACTATAATCATTGTATTGACTGTAGTAATGCCATCTCAGTTTTCTATGTTTCTATTACCACGAGAAACATCTTTGTATTTTCTATTATAAAATACACAAAGAATCATAATCTTAATATTAGTGATGGTTTATACAAATTAGAAAACTTTATTGTTGATAAAATTTGTAAAATCATAAGTTATGAACGCTCGTTGTCTGTCTTGGACAATCTCATGTTCACCAAAAGGCGTCCCAGCTTCGTCTCTTCGATGTATATCAACTGACTGTTATATTTCTCTCTTGTGTCTCCCCTGTTGATGTGACTATTACACGAAAGTGCACTTGGGAATTTATCGTGTTTCATTTTCCTCGTGGACTCATTGGAATATATATATATATATATATATATATATATATATATATATATATATATATATATATATATATATATATATATATATATATATATATATATATATATATATATATATATATATATATATATATATATATATATATATAAGGGTGAGTGCTCAAATTACAGAGGTATAAGTTTGTTGAGTATTCCTGGTAAATTATATGGGAGGGTATTGATTGAGAGGGTGAAGGCATGTACAGAGCATCAGATTGGGGAAGAGCAGTGTGGTTTCAGAAGTGGTAGAGGATGTGTAGATCAGGTGTTTGCTTTGAAGAATGTATGTGAGAAATACTTAGAAAAGCAAATGGATTTGTATGTAGCATTTATGGATCTGGAGAAGGCATATGATAGAGTTGACAGAGATGCTCTGTGGAAGGTATTAAGAATATATGGTGTGGGAGGAAAGTTGTTAGAAGCAGTGAAAAGTTTTTATCGAGGATGTAAGGCATGTGTACGTGTAGGAAGAGAGGAAAGTGATTGGTTCTCAGTGAATGTAGGTTTGCGGCAGGGGTGTGTGATGTCTCCATGGTTGTTTAATTTGTTTATGGATGGGGTTGTTAGGAAGGTAAATGCAAGAGTTTTGGAAAGAGGGGCAGGTATGAAGTCTGTTGGGGATGAGAGAGCTTGGGAAGTGAGTCAGTTGTTGTTCGCTGATGATACAGCGCTGGTGGCTGATTCATGTGAGAAACTGCAGAAGCTGGTGACTGAGTTTGGTAAAGTGTGTGGAAGAAGAAAGTTAAAAGTAAATGTGAATAAGAGCAAGGTTATTAGGTACAGTAGGGTTGAGGGTCAAGTCAATTGGGAGGTGAGTTTGAATGGAGAAAAACTGGAGGAAGTGAAGTGTTTTAGATATCTGGGAGTGGATCTGGCAGCGGATGGAACCATGGAAGCGGAAGTGGATCATAGGGTGGGGGAGGGGGCGAAAATTCTGGGGGCCTTGAAGAATGTGTGGAAGTCGAGAACATTATCTCGGAAAGCAAAAAATGGGTATGTTGAAGGAATAGTGGTTCCAACAATGTTGTATGGTTGCGAGGCGTGGGCTATGGATAGAGTTGTGCGCAGGAGGATGGATGTGCTGGAAATGAGATGTTTGAGGACAATGTGTGGTGTGAGGTGGTTTGATCGAGTAAGTAACGTAAGGGTAAGAGAGATGTGTGGAAATAAAAAGAGCGTGGTTGAGAGAGCAGAGGAGGGTGTTTTGAAATGGTTTGGGCACATGGAGAGAATGAGTGAGGAAAGATTGACCAAGAGGATATATGTGTCGGAGGTGGAGGGAACGAGGAGAAGAGGGAGACCAAATTGGAGGTGGAAAGATGGAGTGAAAAAGATTTTGAGTGATCGGGGCCTGAACATGCAGGAGGGTGAAAGGAGGGCAAGGAAATGAGTGAATTGGAGCGATGTGGTATACCGGGTTGACGTGCTGTCAGTGGATTGAATCAAGGCATGTGAAGCGTCTGGGGTAAACCATGGAAAGCTGTGTAGGTATGTATATTTGCGTGTGTGGACGTATGTATATAGATGTGTATGGGGGTGGGTTGGGCCATTTCTTTCGTCTGTTTCCTTGCGCTACCTCGCAAACGCGGGAGACAGCGACAAAGCAAATATATATATATATATATATATATATATATATATATATATATATATATATATATATATATATATATATATATATATATATATGCTGGAAAGGATCACAATTTTGCACGTCATCAAGTATATTCCAAAGAGTCCACGGGAAAATTGAAGCACTTATCGTGTTTCCATTTCCCCAAGGCCTCTTAGGAATATATATATATATATATATATATATATATATATATATATATATATATATATATATATATATATATATATATATATATATATATATATATATATGAAAGGATCACAATTTTGCGCGTGATGAAGTATATTCCTGAGTCCACGGGGAAAATGAAACACGATAAGTTTCCAAGTGTACTTTCATGTAATAATCACATCATTAGGGGAGACATACAGTCAGTTGATATGCAGTCACTTGATATACAACGAAGAGCCGTAGCTAGGACGTCATTTGGTAAACATGCAATTGTCCAAGACAGACAACGAGCGTTCATAAACTATTATGTGGACAAGAAGTTGATTTGTTTACAAATTTTGTCAACAATAAAGTTATCCAATTTATATAGACCATCACTAATATTAAGATTATAATTTTTTGTGTATTTAATGATAGAAGATTCAATGATGTTTCTCGTGGTACTGGAGTTAGAGTTAATAATTGAGGTGGCATTACTCCAGTCAATACAATGACCATAATTTTTGACGTGATTAGACAAGGCATTTGATTTTTGTCCCGTTCTTATACTAGATTAATGTTGCTTAAGTCTAACAGAAAGATCGTTACCAGTCTGCCCTACATGGCCAATTTCTACATGGCACTTTATAGATGCACCCAGGAGAATTTTCTGGTGAGTTCCTGATTAAGATATTCTTTATAGTATCATCGTTGCTGAAGGCAACATTTACATTAAAGGATGTAAGCAACGTGGGAAGTAAAGTAAAATTCCCTATAAAAGGGAAAACTAAAAGATTATTGGTGTCAATGGGAGGTTAGGGTTAAATTCTATAAAATGATTTCTTTGCTAACTTAAGGGATATATCAATGAAAGACCTAGGGTCCTTTAACTTGATTCAATAGAATATATCATCTCAAACTCATCATCAATATACACTGGACTGCAAATACGTAATGCCCTAAGAAACATAGATTGAAATTATGAAAATATAACTCTCTCATGATGAGGTGAGTAATAGTGGATATATGAGCATACTTTGGTGGGTTTTCTGTATATGCTAAACTTAAATCTGTTTACTTGTCTATGGATCATGCAATCTAAAAATGGTAACATACCATTATTTTCATTTTCTACGGTAAATTTGATGGAGGGCACTAAATTGTTAAGTAAGGGAAGTAATGTTTGTAAATTTTCATTTGTTGGCCAAACACAAAGAACTTCATCTACATACCTAAACCAAACTGCATTAGAAGGTAAGATGTCCTTTAGCAATTTTGTTTAAAAACATTCCATATAGAGATTACTTAGTGCAGGTGAAAGATGTTTACCCATTGCCATACCAAATATTTTTTTTTTTTTATTATACTTTGTCGCTGTCTCCCGCGTTTGCGAGGTAGCGCAAGGAAACAGACGAAAGAAATGGCCCAACCCCCCCCCATACACATGTATATACATACGTCCACACACGCAAATATACATACCTACACAGCTTTCCATGGTTTACCCCAGACGCTTCACATGCCCTGATTCAATCCACTGACAGCACGTCAACCCCGGTATACCACATCGCTCCAATTCACTCTATTCCTTGCCCTCCTTTCACCCTCCTGCATGTTCAGGCCCCGATCACACAAAATCTTTTTCACTCCATCTTTCCACCTCCAATTTGGTCTCCCTCTTCTCCTCGTTCCCTCCACCTCCGACACATATATCCTCTTGGTCAATCTTTCCTCACTCATTCTCTCCATGTGCCCAAACCATTTCAAAACACCCTCCTCTGCTCTCTCAACCACGCTCTTTTTATTTCCACACATCTCTCTTACCCTTACGTTACTCACTCGATCAAACCACCTCACACCACACATTGTCCTCAAACATCTCATTTCCAGCACATCCATCCTCCTGCGCACAACTCTATCCATAGCCCACGCCTCGCAACCATACAACATTGTTGGAACCACTATTCCTTCAAACATACCCATTTTTGCTTTCCGAGATAATGTTCTCGACTTCCACACATTCTTCAAGGCCCCCAGAATTTTCGCCCCCTCCCCCACCCTATGATCCACTTCCGCTTCCATGGTTCCATCCGCTGCCAGATCCACTCCCAGATATCTAAAACACTTCACTTCCTCCAGTTTTTCTCCATTCAAACTCACCTCCCAATTGACTTGACCCTCAACCCTACTGTACCTAATAACCTTGCTCTTATTCACATTTACTCTTAACTTTCTTCTTCCACACACTTTACCTAACTCAGTCACCAGCTTCTGCAGTTTCTCACATGAATCAGCCACCAGCGCTGTATCATCAGCGAACAACAACTGACTCACTTCCCAAGCTCTCTCATCCCCAACAGACTTCATACTTGCCCCTCTTTCCAAAACTCTTGCATTTACCTCCCTAACAACCCCATCCATAAACAAATTAAACAACCATGGAGACATCACACACCCCTGCCGCAAACCTACATTCACTGAGAACCAATCACTTTCCTCTCTTCCTACACGTACACATGCCTTACATCCTCGATAAAAACTTTTCACTGCTTCTAACAACTTTCCTCCCACACCATATATTCTTAATACCTTCCACAGAGCATCTCTATCAACTCTATCATATGCCTTCTCCAGATCCATAAATGCTACATACAAATCCATTTGCTTTTCTAAGTATTTCTCACATACATTCTTCAAAGCAAACACCTGATCCACACATCCTCTACCACTTCTGAAACCACACTGCTCTTCCCCAATCTGATGCTCTGTACATGCCTTCACCCTCTCAATCAATACCCTCCCATATAATTTACCAGGAATACTCAACAAACTTATACCTCTGTAATTTGAGCACTCACTCTTATCCCCTTTTCCTTTGTACAATGGCACTATGCACGCATTCCGCCAATCCTCAGGCACCTCACCATGAGTCATACATACATTAAATAACCTTACCAACCAGTCAACAATACAGTCACCCCCTTTTTTAATAAATTCCACTGCAATACCATCCAAACCTGCTGCCTTGCCGGCTTTCATCTTCCGCAAAGCTTTCACTACCTCTTCTCTGTTTACCAAATCATTTTCCCTAACCTTCTCATATATATATATATATATATATATATATATATATATATATATATATATATATATATATATATATATATATATATATATATATATAGATATATATATATATATATCTATATTTTTTTTTTTGCTTTGTCATATATATATATATATATATATATATATATATATACGTCATATATATATATATATATATATATATATATATATATATATATATATATATATATATATATATATATATATATATATATATATATATATATATATATATATATATATGTATATATATATATTTTTTTTTTTTATACTTTGTCGCTGTCTCCCGCGTTTGCGAGGTAGCGCAAGGAAACAGACGAAAGAAATGGCCCAACCCCCCCCCCCCCATACACATGTACATACACACGTCCACACACGCAAATATACATACCTACACAGCTTTCCATGGTTTACCCCAGACGCTTCACATGCCTTGATTCAATCCACTGACAGCACGTCAACCCCTATATACCACATCGCTCCAATTCACTCTATTCCTTGCCCTCCTTTCACCCTCCTGCATGTTCAGGCCCCGATCACACAAAATCTTTTTCACTCCATCTTTCCACCTCCAATTTGGTCTTCCTCTTCTCCTCGTTCCCTCCACCTCCGACACATATATCCTCTTGGTCAATCTTTCCTCACTCATTCTCTCCATGTGCCCAAACCATTTCAAAACACCCTTTTCTGCTCTCTCAACCACTCTCTTTTTATTTCCACACATCTCTCTTACCCTTACGTTACTTACTCGATCAAACCACCTCACACCACATATTGTCCTCAAACATCTCATTTCCAGCACATCCATCCTCCTGCGCACAACTCTATCCATAGCCCACGCCTCGCAACCATACAACATTGTTGGAACCACTATTCCTTCAAACATACCCATTTTTGCTTTCCGAGATAATGTTCTCGACTTCCACACATTCTTCAAGGCTCCCAAAATTTTCGCCCCCTCCCCCACCCTCTGATCCACTTCCGCTTCCATGGTTCCATCCGCTGCCAGATCCACTCCCAGATATCTAAAACACTTCACTTCCTCCAGTTTTTCTCCATTCAAACTCACCTCCCAATTGACTTGACCCTCAACCCTACTGTACCTAATAACCTTGCTCTTATTCACATATTTGAGCATATTAATCTCCAATGAATTGAAACACACAGTCTTTTATACACAATTTTATCAGTTCACTGAAAACAGACTTTGAAACAGGTAAATGGATATCATCCAGGAAATCAAACAAATATTCTAAAAGGTCATCAACTGAAACTTTAGTTTGAAACTAGTTTGAAATCAAAATTAAAATATATATTGTTAAGCTTTTTAATTAAATCTACATTCTTCATGATATTAGAATTTGATACCTTACCCACTAAAGGGCTTAATAAAGAAACTAACCATTTTGACAATTTATAAAAAATTTTTCCAGCAAGACCTATGGTAGTTCAGTAGGCTCCATCACATATAAGGACAATGATATACATATTACTAAAGCAGATAAGGCAAACACTGTTGTGATTATGGACAAAAGTAATTGTCTATCTAAAATGAATTATCTTTTAAATGATGACACACTAAACTCGTTAAGAATCCCTTAGAAGCAGTTAATTCCCATTTCAATAAAGAATTGAAGTTGTTGTTGAAAGGTAATGGTTCTCTTATCAAAAGTTTATCATCTTTGTCCCCTTCATCGCCATATATGTATGGACTTATCAAAACACATAAACAAAATTTTCCAGCAAGACCTATAGTGTGTTTAGTAGGCTCCATCATATATAAATTGTCAAAATGGTTAGTTTCTTTATTAAGCCCTTTAGTGAGTAAGATATCAAATTCTAATAATATGAAGAATGTAGATTTAATTAACAAGTTTAAAATATCAATGTTCATTTTGATCTCAAACTTGTTAGCTTTTATGTTTCATCACTTTTCACAAAAGTTCCAGTGGATGACCTTTTAAATTATTTATTTGGTGTCTTGGATGATCTCCATTTACCTGTTTCAAAGTCTGTTTTCATTGAACTGATAAAATTGTGTGTAAAAGACTGTGTATTTCAATTCAATGGAGATTATTATGCTCAAAAATTTGGTATAGCAATGGGTAACCATCTTTCACCTGTACTAAGTAATCTTTATATGGAATTTTTTGAAACAAAATTACTAAAGGATATATTACCTTCTAATACAATTTGGTTTAAGTATGTAGATGATGTCCTTTGTGTTTGGCCAACAAATGAAAATTTACAAACATTTCTCCCCTTACTTAACAATTTAGTGTTTCCATCAAATTTACTGTAAAAAATAAGAATAATGTAATGTTACCATTTTTAGATTGCATGATCCATAGGCAAGGAAAAAGTTTAGCACATACAGAAAACCTCCCAATGTATGTTATATATCCACTATTACTCACCTCAACATGACAGAGTTAAATTATCATTATTTCAATCTATGTTCCTTAAGGCATTATGTATTTGCAGTCCAGTGTATATTGATGATGAGTTTGAGAAGATATATCTTATTGGATCTAAGTTAAAGGACCCTAGATCTTTCACTGATAAATCCCTTAAGTTAGCAAAGAAATAATTTTATAGAATTGAACCCAAACCTCCCATTGACACCAAGAATCTTTTAGCTTTTCCTTTAAAAGAGAATTTTACCTTACTTCCCATGTCATTTACCTATTTTAAAGTCTGTTTTCATAAACTGAAAAATTTTTGTATAATAGACTGTGTATTTCAATTCAGTGGAGATTATTATGCTAAAAAATTTGGTATGACAATGGGTAACCTCTTTCACCTGTACTAAGTAATCTTTATATGGATTTTTTTGAGACAAAATTACTAAAGGATATCTTACCTTCTAATACAATTTGGTTTAGGTATGTAGATGATGTTCTTTGTGTTTGGCCAACAAATGAAAATCTACAAATATCTCTCCCCTTGTGGTTCCAACAATGTTGTATGGTTGCGAGGCGTGGGCTATGGATAGAGTTGTGCGCAGGAGGATGGATGTGCTGGAAATGAGATGTTTGAGGACAATATGTGGTGTGAGGTGGTTTGATCGAGTAAGTAATGTAAGGGTAAGAGAGATGTGTGGAAATAAATACAGTGTGGTTGAGAGAGCAGAAGAGGGTGTTTTGAAATGGTTTGGTCACATGGAGAGAATGAGTTAGGAAAGATTGACAAAGAGGATATATGTGTCAGAGGTGGAGGGAACGAGGAGAAGTGGGAGACCAAATTGGAGGTGGAAAGATGGAGTGAAAAAGATTTTGAGTGATCGGGGCCTGAACATGCAGGAGGGGTGAAAGGCGTGCAAGGAATAGAGTGAATTGGAACGATGTGGTATACCGGGGTCGACGTGCTGTCAGTGGATTGAACCAGGGCATGTGAAGCGTCTGCGGTAAACTATGGAAAGTTGTGTGGAGCTTGGATGTGGAAAGGGAGCTGTGGTTTCGGGCATTATTACATGAGTGTGAAGTGTGAGCTAGAGACTGAGTGTGAACGAATGTGGCCTTTGTTGTCTTTTCCTAGCGCTTCCTCGCACACATGAGGGGGAGGGGGTTGTTATTAAATGTGTGGCGAGGTGGCGATGGGAATAAATAAAGGCAGACAGTATGAATTATGTACATGTGTATATATGTATATGCCTGTGTGTGTATATATATGTGTACATTGAGATGTATAGGTATGTATATTTGCGTGTGTGGCCGTGTATGTATATACATGTGTATGTGGGTGGGTTGGGCCATTCTTTCGTCTGTTTCCTTGCGCTACCTCGCTAACGCGGGAGACAGCGACAAAGCAAAAGAAATAATAAGTAAATAGAATATCTCTCCCCTTACTTAACAATTTAGTACCTTCCTTCAAATTTACTGAAGAAAATGAAAATAATGATATGTTACCATTTTTAGATTGCATGATGCATAGGCAAGGAAACTAGTTTAAGTTTAGCATATACAGAAAACCTACCAATATATTCTCATATATCCATTCTTTCTTATCTCAACATGACAGAGTTGAATTATCATCATTTCAATCTATGTTCCTTAGGGCAAAACGTATTTGCAGTCCAGAGTTTATTGATGATGGATTTAAGTTAAAGTACCCTAGATCTTTCATTAAGTTAGCAAAGAAATCATTTTATAAAATTGAGCCCAAACCCTCATTGACACCAAGAATCTTTTAGTTCTCCCTTCAAATAATAATCTTACTTTACTTCCGATGTTGCCTAAATCCTTTAATGTAAATGTTGCCTTCAGCAACAATAATAGTATAAAGAATATCTTAATCAGGAATTCACCAGAAAATTCATCTGGATGCATCTATAAATTGCCATGTAGAAATTGTGATAAGTTTTATGTTGGTCAGACTGGTAAGGATCTTTATGTTAGACTTAAGCAACATAAATATAGTATGAGAACGGGACAAGAATCAAATGCCTTGTTTAATCACGTTAAAGACTATAATCATTGTATTGACTGTAGTAATGCCATCTCAGTTATTAACTCTAACTCTATTACCACGAGAAACATCTTTGTATTTTCTATTATAAAATACACAAAGAATCATAATCTTAATATTAGTGATGGTTTATACAAATTAGAAAACTTTATTGTTGATAAAATTTGTAAAATCATAAGTTATGAACGCTCGTTGTCTGTCTTGGACAATCTCATGTTCACCAAAAGGCGTCCCAGCTTCGTCTCTTCGATGTATATCAACTGACTGTTATATTTATCTCTTGTGTCTCCCCTGTTGATGTGACTATTACACGAAAGTGCACTTGGGAATTTATCGTGTTTCATTTTCCTCGTGGACTCATTGGAATATATATATATATATATATATATATATATATATATATATATATATATATATATATATATATATATATATATATATATATATATAAAAGGTGAGTGCTCAAATTACAGAGGTATAAGTTTGTTGAGTATTCCTGGTAAATTATATGGGAGGGTATTGATTGAGAGGGTGAAGGCATGTACAGAGCATCAGATTGGGGAAGAGCAGTGTGGTTTCAGAAGTGGTAGAGGATGTGTAGATCAGGTGTTTGCTTTGAGGAATGTATGTGAGAAATACTTAGAAAAGCAAATGGATTTGTATGTAGCATTTATGGATCTGGAGAAGGTATATGATAGAGTTGATAGAGATGCTCTGTGGAAGGTATTAAGAATATATGGTGTGGGAGGAAAGTTGTTAGAAGCAGTGAAAAGTTTTTATCGAGGATGTAAGGCATGTGTACGTGTAGGAAGAGAGGAAAGTGATTGGTTCTCAGTGAATGTAGGTTTGCGGCAGGGGTGTGTGATGTCTCCATGGTTGTTTAATTTGTTTATGGATGGGGTTGTTAGGGAGGTAAATGCAAGAGTTTTGGAAAGAGGGGCAGGTATGAAGTCTGTTGGGGATGAGAGAGCTTGGGAAGTGAGTCAGTTGTTTGTTGTTCGCTGATGATACAGCGCTGGTGGCTGATTCATGTGAGAAACTGCAGAAGCTGGTGACTGAGTTTGGTAAAGTGTGTGGAAGAAGAAAGTTAAAAGTAAATGTGAATAAGAGCAAGGTTATTAGGTACAGTAGGGTTGAGGGTCAAGTCAATTGGGAGGTGAGTTTGAATGGAGAAAAACTGGAGGAAGTGAAGTGTTTTAGATATCTGGGAGTGGATCTGGCAGCGGATGGAACCATGGAAGCGGAAGTGGATCATAGGGTGGGGGAGGGGGCGAAAATTCTGGGGGCCTTGAAGAATGTGTGGAAGTCGAGAACATTATCTCGGAAAGCAAAAATGGGTATGTTTGAAGGAATAGTGGTTCCAACAATGTTGTATGGTTGCGAGGCGTGGGCTATGGATAGAGTTGTGCGCAGGAGGATGGATGTGCTGGAAATGAGATGTTTGAGGACAATGTGTGGTGTGAGGTGGTTTGATCGAGTGAGTAACGTAAGGGTAAGAGAGATGTGTGGAAATAAAAAGAGCGTAGTTGAGAGAGCAGAAGAGGGTGTTTTGAAGTGGTTTGGGCACATGGAGAGAATGAGTGAGGAAAGATTGACCAAGAGGATATATGTGTCGGAGATGGAGGGAACGAGGAGAAGAGGGAGACCAAATTGGAGGTGGAAAGATGGAGTGAAAAAGATTTTGTGTGATCGGGGCCTGAACATGCAGGAGGGTGAAAGGAGGGCAAGGAATAGAGTGAATTGGAGCGATGTGGTATACCGGGGTTGACGTGCTGTCAGTGGATTGAATCAAGGCATGTGAAGCGTCTGGGGTAAACCATGGAAAGCTGTGTAGGTATGTGTATTTGCGTGTGTGGACGTATGTATATACATGTGTATGGGGGTGGGTTGGGCCATTTCTTTCGTCTGTTTCCTTGCGGTACCTCACAAACGCGGGAGACAGCGACAAAGTATAATAAAAAAAAAATAAATATATATATATATATATATATATATATATATATATATATATATATATATATATATATATATATATATATATATATATATATATATATATATATATATATATATATATATATATATATATATATATATGGGCATGAGAAGAAAGATCATGAGAGGCAAGTGTTTTGGGAGCAGCTGAATGAGTGTGTTAGTGGTTTTGATGCACGAGACCGGGTTATAGTGATGGGTGATTTGAATGCAAAGGTGAGTAATGTGGCAGTTGAGGGAATAATTGGTATATATGGGGTGTTCAGTGTTGTAAATGGAAATGGTGAAGAGCTTGTAGATTTATGTGCTGAAAAAGGACTGATGATTGGGAATACCTGGTTTAAAAAGCGAGATATACATAAGTATACTTATGTAAGTAGGAGAGATGGCCAGAGAGCGTTATTGGATTACGTGTTAATTGACAGGCGTGCGAAAGAGAGACTTTTGGATGTTAATGTGCTGAGAGGTGCAACTGGAGGGATGTCTGATCATTATCTTGTGGAGGCTAAGGTGAAGATTTGTATGGGTTTTCAGAAAAGAAGAGTGAATGTTGGGGTGAAGAGGGTGGTGAGAGTAAGTGAGCTTGGGAAGGAGACCTGTGTGAGGAAGTACCAGGAGAGACTGAGTACAGAATGGAAAAAGGTGAGAACAATGGAAGTAAGGGGAGTGGGGGAGGAATGGGATGTATTTAGGGAATCAGTGATGGATTGCGCAAAAGATGCTTGTGGCATGAGAAGAGTGGGAGGTGGGTTGATTAGAAATTGACTTGACCCTCAACCCTACTGTACCTAATAACCTTGCTCTTATTCACATTTACTCTTAACTTTCTTCTTTCACACACTTTACCAAACTCAGTCACCAGCTTCTGCAGTTTCTCACATGAATCAGCCACCAGCGCTGTGTCATCAGCGAACAACAACTGACTCACTTCCCAAGTTCTCTCATCCACAACAGACTTCATACTTGCCCCTCTTTCCAAAACTCTTGCATTCACCTCCCTAACAATCCCATCCATAAACAAATTAAACAACCATGGAGACATCACACACCCCTGCCGCAAACCTACATTCACTGAGAACCAATCACTTTCCTCTCTTCCTACACGTACACATGCCTCACATCCTCGATAAAAAACGTTTCACTGCTTCTAACAACCTTCCTCCCACACCAAATATTCTTAATACCTTCCACAGAGCATCTCTATCAACTCTATCATATGCCTTCTCCAGATCCATAAATGCTACATACACATCCATTTACTTTTCTATGTATTTCTCACATACATTCTTCAAAGCAAACACCTGACCCACACAGCCTCTACCACTTCTGAAACCACACTGCTCTTCCCCAATCTGATGCTCTGTACATGCCTTCACCCTCTCAATCAATACCCTCCCATATAATTTACCAGGAATACTCAACAAACTTATACCTCTGTAATTTGAGCACTCACTCTTATCCCCTTTGCCTTTGTACAATGGCACTATGCACGCATTCCGCCAATCCTCAGGCACCTCACCATGAGTCATACATACATTAAATAACCTTACCAACCAGTCAACAATACAGTCACCCCCTTTTTCAATAAATTCCACTGCAATACCATCCAAACCTGCTGCCTTGCCGGCTTTCATCTTCCGCAAAGCTTTTACTACCTCTTCTCTGTTTACCAAATAATTTTCCCTAACCCTCTCACTTTGCACACCACCTCGACCAAAACACCCTATATCTGCCGCTCTATCATCAAACACATTCAACAAACCTTCAAAATACTCACTCCATCTCCTTCTCGCATCACCACTACTTGTTATCACCTCCCCATTTGCGCCCTTCACTGAAGTTCCCATTTGCTCCCTTGTCTTACGCACTTTATTTACCTCCTTCCAGAACATCTTTTTATTCTCCCTAAAATTTAATGATACTCTCTCACCCCAACTCTCATTTGCCCTCTTTTTCACCTCTTGCACCTTTCTCTTGACCTCCTGTCTCTTTCTTTTATACATCTCCCACTCATTTGCATTTTTTCCCTGCAAAAATCTTCCAAATGCCTCTCTCTTCTCTTTCACTAATAATCTTACTTCTTCATCCCACCACTCACTACCCTTTCTAATCAACCCACCTCCCACTCTTCTCATGCCACAAGCATCTTTTGCGCAATCCATCACTGATTCCCTAAATACATCCCATTCCTCCCCCACTCCCCTTACATCCATTGTTCTCACCTTTTTCCATTCTGTACTCAGTCTTTCCCGGTACTTCCTCACACAAGTCTTCCCAAGCTCACTTACCCTCACCACCCTCTTCACCCCAACATTCACTCTTCTTTTCTGAAAACCCATACAATCTTCACCTTAGCCTCCACAAGATAATGATCAGACATCCCTCCAGTTGCACATTAACATCCAAAAGTCTCTCTTTCGCGCGCCTGTCAATTAACACGTAATCCAATAACGCTCTCTGGCCATCTCTCCTACTTACATACGTATACTTATGTATATCTCGCTTTTTAAACCAGGTATTTGCAATCACCAGTCCTTTTTAAGCACATAAATCTACAAGCTCTTCACCATTTCCATTTACAGCACTGAACACCCCATGTATACCAATTATTCCCTCAGCTGCCACATTACTCACCTTTGCATTGAAATCACCCATCACTATAACCCGGTCTCGTGCCTCAAAACCACTAACACACTCATTTAGCTGCTCCCAAAACACTTTCCTCTCATGATCTTTCTTCTCATGCCCAGGTGCATATGCACCAATAATCACCCATCTCTCTCCATCAACTTTCAGTTTTACCCACATCAATCGAGAATTTACTTTCTTACATTCTATCACATACTCCCACAACTCCTGTTTCAGGAGCACTGCTACTCCTTCCCTTGCTCTTGTCCTCTCACTGACCGCTGACTTTACTCCCAAGACATTCCCAAACCGCTCTTCCCCTTTACTCTTGAGCTTCGTTTCACTCAGAGCCAAAACATCTAGGTTCCTTTCCTCAAACATACTACCTATCTCTCCTTTTTTCTCATCTTGGTTACATCCACACACATTTAGACACCCCAATCTGAGCCTTCGAGGAGTATGAGCACTCCCCGCGTGATTACTTCTGTTTCCCCTTTTAGAATGTTAAAATACAAGAAGGGGAGGGTTTCTGGCCCCCTGCTGCCGTCCTCTTTAGTTGCCTTCTACGACACGTGAGGAATGCGTGGGAAGTATTCTTTCTCCCCTATCCCCAGGGATACATACATATATATATATATAAATATATATATATATATATATATATATATATATATATATATATATATATATATATATATATATATATATATATATATATATATGTATATATATATATATATATATATATATATATATATATATATATATATATATATATATATATATATATATATATATATATATATATATATATATATACATATATATATATATATATATATATATATATATATATATATATATATATATATATATATATATATATATATATATATATATTATCCCTGGGGATAGGGGAGAAAGAATACTTCCCACGTATTCCCTGCGTGTCGTAGAAGGCGACTAAAAGGGGAGGGAGTGGGTGGCTGGAAATCCTCCCCTCTCCTTTTTTTTTTAATTTTCCAAAAGAAGGAACAGAGAAGGGGGCCAGGTGAGGATTTTCCCTCTAAGGCCCAGTCCTCTGTTCTTAACGCTACCTCGCAAATGCGGGAAATGGCGAATAGTATGAAAAAAAAAGATATATATATATATATATATATATATATATATATATATATATATATATATATATATATATATATATATATATATATATATATATATCTTTCTTTCAAACTATTCGCCATTTCTCGCATTAGCAAGGTAGCGTTAAGGACAGAGGACTGGGCCTCTGAGGGAATATCCTCACCTGGCCCCCTTCTCTGTTCCTTCTTTTGGAAAATTGAAAAAAAAACGAGAGGGGAGGATTTCCAGCCCCCCGCTCCCTCCCCTCTTAGTCGCCTTCTACGACACGCAGGGAATACGTGGGAAGTATTCTTTTCCCCTATCTCCAGGGATAATATATATATATGTATATATATATATATATATATATATATATATATATATATATATATATATATATATATAAATATATATATATATATATATAGAAGTGGTAGAGGATGTGTGGATCAGGTGTTTGCTTTGAAGAATGTATGTGAGAAATACTTAGAAAAGCAAATGGATTTGTATGTAGCATTTATGGATCTGGAGAAGGCATATGATAGAGTTGATAGAGATGCTCTGTGGAAGGTATTAAGAATATATGGTGTGGGAGGCAAGTTGTTAGAAGCAGTGAAAAGTTTTTATCGAGGATGTAAGGCATGTGTACGTGTAGGAAGAGAGGAAAGTGATTGGTTCTCAGTGAATGTAGGTTTGCGGCAGGGGTGTGTGATGTCTCCATGGTTGTTTAATTTGTTTATGGATGGGGTTGTTAGGGAGGTAAATGCAAGAGTCCTGGAAAGAGGGGCAAGTATGAAGTCTGTTGGGGATGAGAGAGCTTGGGAAGTGAGTCAGTTGTTGTTCGCTGATGATACAGCGCTGGTGGCTGATTCATGTGAGAAACTGCAGAAGCTGGTGACTGAGTTTGGTAAAGTGTGTGGAAGAAGAAAGTTAAGAGTAAATGTGAATAAGAGCAAGGTTATTAGGTACAGTAGGGTTGAGGGTCAAGTCAATTGGGAGGTGAGTTTGAATGGAGAAAAACTGGAGGAAGTGAAGTGTTTTAGATATCTGGGAGTGGATCTGTCAGCGGATGGAACCATGGAAGCGGAAGTGGATCATAGGGTGGGGGAGGGGGCGAAAATTTTGGGAGCCTTGAAAAATGTGTGGAAGTCGAGAACATTATCTCGGAAAGCAAAAATGGGTATGTTTGAAGGATTAGTGGTTCCAACAATGTTGTATGGTTGCGAGGCGTGGGCTATGGATAGAGTTGTGCGCAGGAGGATGGATGTGCTGGAAATGAGATGTTTGAGGACAATGTGTGGTGTGAGGTGGTTTGATCGAGTAAGTAACGTAAGGGTAAGAGAGATGTGTGGAAATAAAAAGAGCGTGGTTGAGAGAGCAGAAGAGGGTGTTTTGAAATGGTTTGGGCACACGGAGAGAATGAGTGAGGAAAGATTGACCAAGAGGATATATGTGTCGGAGGTGGAGGGAACGAGGAGAAGAGGGAGACCAAATTGGAGGTGGAAAGATGGAGTGAAAAAGATTTTGTGTGATCGGGGCCTGAACATGCAGGAGGGTGAAAGGAGGGCAAGGAATAGAGTGAATTGGAGCGATGTGGTATACAGGGGTTGACGTGCTGTCAGTGGATTGAATCAAGGCATGTGAAGCGTCTGGGGTAAACCATGGAAAGCTGTGTAGGTATGTATATTTGCGTGTGTGGACGTGTGTATGTACATGTGTATGGGGGGGGGGTTGGGCCATTTCTTTCGTCTGTTTCCTTGCGCTACCTCGCAAACGCGGGAGACAGCGACAAAGTATAAAAAAAAAAAAAAAAATATATATATATATATATATATATATATATATATATATATATATATATATATATATATATATATATATATCCCTGGGGATAGGGGAGAAAGAATACTTCCCACGTATTCCCTGCGTGTCGTAGAAGGCGACTAAAAGGGAAGAGAGCGGGGGGCTGGAAATCCTCCTCTCTCGTTTTTTTTTTTTTTTTTCCAAAAGAGAAGGAACAGAGAAGGGGGCCAGGTGAGGATATTCCCTCTAAGGCCCAGTCCTCTGTTCTTAACGCTACCTCGCTAACGCGGGAAATGGCGAAGTTTGAAAAAAAAAAAAAAAAAATATATATATATATATATATATATATATATATATATATATATATATATATATATATATATATATATATATATATATATATATATATATATTCAGGCTCGAAGGCACGTCAATATCTACCACAGCTCATTAAAAGTAGTTGTGGTTTTTCCTCCTAGATGTCAGTTGAACTGTGTTTGTCTCACCCTTCATTTAGACGGCTGAAATTTGCGTCTGTTGTACAGTAGTTTATTGTAACTATTTCACCTTCCTGGTAAATGCTTGAGTTTCAGTGGCATCTGAATCCCCGAGTCATCTGCTGTTCCTTACGTCTTCAGTAATTATGTCTGCCGCCTTTACCTTCGCAAGAAGCCCTGCTGGAGGCTTGACAACAGGATCAAGGTGACTGTCAGCTTCACGTTTCTGAGCTGAGCGACACTGCAGCGATAGAATCTGATGGCCGATCTAATCATCTAGTTTTTCCTTATTTCTGTCAGCGTGAGATGGATTAATTCTTTTGGAGAACGTAGCTTGCTATAGATGGCATAGGTCCCGTCCGTCAGTATGTCTTACGTCTCTGAAAAGGTTTTCGACACTTTGTCTATGAATCCTGTGATGTTCAGCTAACTCTACGTACACTGACGATCACGTTAGACTGGTCTGTTTTCTACCAGAGAACGTTGTTAAATCTCAGACATCGACGTCTTGTCTTCAGCTCCTCCATCCTGTCGTGGATGACTTTCGTCTTGTAGTGAAACAAAGGGGAACCGATTTACGTTCTTCCATTCTCGATAGTGTTCCCCAGTGCATGATTTCGCCGTGCGGTGCATAGAGTTTGGTAAATGTTCAAACTTCTATCACTTCACATGATCTCGTTCAATTCTTGGGATCCAGACTTGTATAATGTTATTTGAACCTACTAGTAAGGGCAACTTACTGACAGTTGTTCGGAGAGAAAGTAATCACAATCGAGAGCTTTCACCTTCTCACAGAAGTCATAAATCCTGTGGTCCTATGGAATTAAAAATCAGCTTGCTTTATATTGTTGCAGATGCTAGCTCAAGCCATGAAATGCACCTCTCTCTCTCTCTCTCTCTCTCTCTCTCTCTCTCTCTCTCTCTCTCTCTCTCTCTCTCCCCCGGAGCAGGAAGTATGATGCTGTATCCTAACACTAAGCAGCTAGAAACTTGTCTCAGCTATAGAGATTATTCCCAGTTAACCTCTACTATATTATCAGACCTGTTCATATTGATACTATGATGCTGGATGATGGAGAACTAAGGTAGAACATGGCAGTCAACTGAAGTTGGTTGTCAAAAAGTAAGTTTCGAGCGAAGAAGGATGTGAAACAACAGAAATATAGCGAAACACAAAGAGGTGTTAGATCCCAAAGACGTGTTTGGATCAATACTAAGATGCGAGAGTGCATGGGAATATGGAGTAAGTTTGAAAGATTTTCATGAACTCAAATGTAAGACGTATTTTCCTGAGGGAAAAAGTGGACTTGATTGTAAGATGAGACACACTGTCTAGGTTTAATAAATGGAAACTGATATAATCAGTGATACTAGTATACCTCTAAACTGTATCAACGAGGTTATCCAACTCTGGAGAAAATCAATGTAGATCATTAATCACTACCTACAAGCCAGTAACACCTGATGATCCTGTTATGTGAACACCTCTATTGTTATGTGAACACCTCTATTGTTATGTGAGCATGTCTATTGTTATGTGAACACCTCTATTGTTATGTGAACACCTCTTTTGTTATGTGAACACCTCTATTGTTATGTGAACACCTCTATTGTTATGTGAACACCTCCATTGTTATGTGAGCACCTCTATTGTTATGTGAACACCTCTATTGTTATGTGGACACCTCTATTGTTATGTGAACACCTCTATTGTTATGTGAGCACCTCTATTGTTATGTGAACACCTCTTTTGTTATGTGAGCACCTCTATTGTTATGTGAACACCTCTATTGTTATGTGAACACCTCTTTTGTTATGTGAGCACCTCTATTGTTATGTGAACACCTCTATTGTTATGTGAACACCTCCATTGTTATGTGAGCACCTCTATTGTTATGTGAACACCTCTATTGTTATGTGAACACCTCTATTGTTATGTGAACACCTCTATTGTTATGTGAGCACCTCTATTGTTATGTGAACACCTCTATTGTTATGTGAGCACCTCTATTTTTATGTGAACACCTCTATTGTTATGTGAGCACCTCTATTGTTATGTGAACACCTCTTTTGTTATGTGAGCACCTCTAATGTTATGTGAACACCTCTATTGTTATGTGAACACCTCTTTTGTTATGTGAGCACCATTATTGTTATGTGAACACCTCTATTGTTATGTGAACACCTCTATTGTTATGTGAACACCTCTTTTGTTATGTGAGCACCTCTATTGTTATGTGAATACCTCTATAATTATGTGAACACCTCTATTGTTATGTGAGCACCTCTATTGTTATGTGAACACCTTTTTTGTTATGTGAGCACCTCTATTGTTATGTGAACACTTCTATTGTTATGTGAACACCTCTATAATTATGTGAGCACCTCTATTGTTATGTGAAAACTTTTTTTGTTATGTGAGCACCTCTATTGTTATGTGAACACCTCTATTGTTATGTGAACACCTCTTTTGTTATGTGAGCACCTCTATTGTTATGTGAGCACCTCTATTGTTATGTGAACACCTCTATTGTTATGTGAGCACCTCTATTGTTATGTGAACACCTCTATTGTTATGTGAGCACCTCTATTGTTATGTGAACACCTTTATTGTTATGTGAACACCTCTATTGTTATGTGAGTACCTCTATTGTTATGTGAACACCTCTATTGTTATGTGAGCACCTCTATTGTTATGTGAACACCTCTATTGTTATGTGAGCACCTCTATTGTTATGTGAACACCTCTATTGTTATGTGAATACCTCTATAATTATGTGAGCACCTCTATTATTATGTGAACACCTCTTTTGTTATGTGAGCACCTCTATTGTTATGTGAGCACCTCTATTGTTATGTGAACACCTCTATTGTTATGTGAGCACCTCTATTGTTATGTGAACACCTCTATTGTTATGTGAATACCTCTATAATTATGTGAACACCTCTTTTGTTATGTGAGCACCTCTATTGTTATGTGAACACCTCTATTGTTATGTGAGCACCTCTATTGTTATGTGAACACCTCTATTGTTATGTGAATACCTCTATAATTATGTGAGCACCTCTATTGTTATGTGAACACCTCTTTTGTTAGGTGAGCACCTCTATTGTTATGTGAACACCTCTATTGTTATGTGAACACCTCTATAGTTATGTGAACACCTCTATTGTTATGTGAACACCTCTATTGTTATGTGAACACCTCTATTGTTATGTGAACACCTCTATTGTTATGTGAGCACCTCTATTGTTATGTGAGCACCTCTATTGTTATGTGAACACCTCTATTGTTATGTGAACACCTCTATTGTTATGTGAACACCTCTATTGTTATGTGAACACCTCTATTGTTATGTGAACACCTCTATTGTTATGCGAACACCTCTATTGTTATGTGAACACCTCTATTGTTATGTGAGCATCTCTATTGTTATGTGAACACCTCTATTGTTATGTGAGCACCTCTATTGTTATGTGAACACCTCTATTGTTATGTGAACACCTCTATTGTTATGTGAACACCTCTATTGTTATGTGAGCACCTCTATTGTTATGTGAACACCTCTATTGTTATGTGAGCACCTCTATTGTTATGTGAACACCTCTTTTGTTATATGAGCACCTCTATTGTTATGTGAACACCTCTATTGTTATATGAACACCTCTATTGTTATGTGAACACCTCTATTGTTATGTTAGCACCTTTATTGTTATGTGAACACCTCTATTGTTATGTGAACACCTCTATTGTTATGTGAAGACCTCTATTGTTATGTGAACACCTCTATTGTTATGTGAACACCTCTATTGTTATGTGAACATCTCTATTGTTATGTGAACACCTCTATTGTTATGTTAACACCTCTATTGTTATGTGAACACTTCTATTGTTATGTGAACACCTCTATTGTTATGTGAACACCTCTATTGTTATGTGAGCACCTCTATTGTTATGTGAGCACCTCTATTGTTATGTGAACACCTCTATTGTTATGTGAACACCTTTATTGTTATGTGAACACCTCTATTGTTATGTGAGCACCTCTACTGTTATGTGAACACCTCTATTGTTATGTGAACACCTCTATTGTTATGTGAACACCTCTATTGTTATGTGAGCACCTCTATTGTTATGTGAACACCTCTATTGTTATGTGAACACCTCTATTGTTATGTGAACACCTCTATTGTTATGTGAACACCTCTATTGTTATGTGAACACCTCTATTGTTATGTGAGCACCTCTATTGTTATGTGAACACCTCTATTGTTATGTGAACACCTCTATTGTTATGTGAACACCTCTATTGTTATGTGAACACCTCTATTGAGAATAAAGTTGGTGAAATGAGAAAAGTTGAGACCTGTTTATAGGAAGGGTTTCCTATTCCAGTTAATGAGGAGAGAGAGAGAGAGAGAGAGAGAGAGAGAGAGAGAGAGAGAGAGAGAGAGAGAGAGAGAGAGAGAGAGAGAGAGAGAGAGAGAGAGAGAGAGAGAGAGAGAGAGAGAGAGAGAGAGAGAGAGAGAGAGAGAGAGAGAGACGTACTCTGGAAGCAACTCTGGATAAGTTTTTGCAGTATTTCAAAAGCCTTTTGCTGAAACTTTGAGGCAAGCCAGAGTTTTCATTGCAAATTCCCTTGTGCTGTTTTTGGACTTAAGGACAATACATCATGGCATGTGTAGCGGGGAATCCTGTTGTTGCCTGGGAACAAGACCTCTCATTTATCATGTTGCAAGGGATCCTGATGGAAGAATGTTCGTCTTCCTTTCATAAGATTGAGAACGCGTGACTTTATTGTGTAATTTTAGGCTGGTAGTTAGTCTCAGACAAATGACCACATGAAGGCCAAGCCTCAGCTGAAATATGAAGAGTTAATGAAAGGAACGGAGAACAGACGAGGAAAAGAATTTTACATTTGGAGGAAGTGAAAAATTTGTCTTTTAAGAATTGCCAGGTTACTCGGGAATACACAAGATGGTTCCAGAGCTTCAAATTGTAAGAGAAGTATCACTGACCGTCAGGCATTCCCGGGCTAACGAAGTCGAGCGTATAGGTTCCAATCTTCGTTATGGCAGTCGGTCCACAGTCAAACCACCTGTTCATCAATCCCTAAGGTTTGGTTGATAAAATGGGTACCTGGCTTAAGCTGAGGTATGTATATATGTATATATACATATATATATATATATATATATATATATATATATATATATATATATATATATATATATATATATATATATATATATATATATATATATATATATATATATATATATATATATATATATATATATATATCTTACATATATCTCTTCTCACATCACCACTACTTGTTATCACCTCCCCATTTGCGCCCTTCACTGAAGTTCCCATTTGCTCCCTTGTCTTACGCACTTTATTTACCTCCTTCCACAACATCTTTTTATTCTCCATAAAATTTAATGATACTCTCTCACCCCAACTCTCATTTGCCCTTTTTTTCACCTCTTGCACCTTTCTCTTGACCTCCTGTCTCTTTCTTTTATACATCTCCCACTCAATTGCATTTTTTCCCTGCAAAAATCGTCCAAATGCCTCTCTCTTCTCTTTCACTAATACTCTTACTTCTTCATCCCACCACTCACTACCCTTTCTAATCAACCCACCTCCCACTCTTCTCATGCCACAGGCATCTTTTGCGCAATCCATCACTGATTCCCTAAATACATCCCATTCCTCCCCCACTCCCCTTACTTCCATTGTTCTCACCTTTTTCCATTCTGTACTCAGTCTCTCCTGGTACTTCCTCACACAAGTCTCCTTCCCAAGCTTACTTACTCTCACCACCCTCTTCACCCCAACATATATATATATATATATATATATATATATATATATATATATATATATATATATATATATATATATATATATATATATATATATATATATATATTATCCCTGGGGATAGGGGAGAAAGAATACTTCCCACGTATTCCCTGCGTGTCGTAGAAGGCGACTAAAAGGGAAGGGAGCGGGGGGCTGGAAATCCTCCCCTCTCTTTTTTTTTTTTAATTTTCCAAAAGAAGGAACAGAGAAGAGGGCCAGGTGAGGATATTCCCTCAAAGGCCCAGTCCTCTGTTCTTAACGCTACCTCGCTATCGCGGGAAATGGCGAATAGTATGAAAAAAAAAAAAAAAAAAAATATATATATATATATATATATATATATATATATATATATATATATATATATATATATATATATATATATATATATATATATATTTTTTTTTTTTTTTTTTTTTCTTTTTTTTGCTTTGTCGCTGTCTCCCGCGTTTGCGAGGTAGCGCAAGGATACAGACGAAAGATTAGGCCCAACCCACCCCCATACACGTATATACATACGTCCACACACGCAAATATACATACCTACACAGCTTTCCATGGTTCACCCCAGACGCTTCACATGCCCTGATTCAATCCACTGACAGCACGTCAACCCCGGTATACCACATCGATCCAATTCACTCTATTCCTTGCCCTCCTTTCACCCTCCTGCATGTTCAGGCCCCGATCACACAAAATCTTTTTCACTCCATCTTTCCACCTCCAATTTGGTCTCCCACTTCTCCTCGTTCCCTCCACCTCTGACACATATATCCTCTTTGTCAATCTTTCCTCACTCATTCTCTCCATGTGCCCAAACCATTTCAAAACACCCTCTTCTGCTCTCTCAACCACGCTCTTTTTATTTCCACACATCTCTCTTACCCTTACGTTACTTACTCGATCAAACCACCTCACACCACACATTGTCCTGAAACATCTCATTTCCAGCACATCCATCCTCCTGCGCACAACTCTATCCATAGCCCACGCCTCGCAACCATACAACATTGTTGGAACCACTATTCCTTTAAACATACCCATTTTTGCTTTCCGAGATAATGTTCTCGACTTCCACACATTCTTGAAGGCCCCCAGGATTTTCGCCCCCTCCCCCACCCTATAATCCATTTCCGCTTCCATGGTTCCATCCGCTGCCAGATCCACTCCCAGATATCTAAAACACTTTACTTCCTCCAGTTTTTCTCCATTCAAACTTACCTCCCAATTGACTTGACCCTCAACCCTACTGTACCTAATAACCTTGCTCTTATTCACATTTACTCTTAACTTTCTTCTTTCACACATTTTACCAAACTCAGTCACCAGCTTCTGCAGTTTCTCACATGAATCAGCCACCAGCGCTGTATCATCAGCGAACAACAACTGACTCACTTCCCAAGCTCTCTCATCCCCAACAGACTTCATACTTGCCCCTCTTTCCAAAACTCTTGCATTCACCTCCCTAACAACCCCATCCATAAACAAATTAAACAACCATGGAGACATCACACACCCCTGTCGCAAACCTACATTTACTGAGAACCAATCACTTTCCTCTCTTCCTACACGTAAACATGCCTTACATCCTCGATAAAAACTTTTCACTGCTTCTAAAAACTTGCCTCCCACACCATATATTCTTAATACCTTCCACAGAGCATCTCTATCAACTCTATCATATGCCTTCTCCAGATCCATAAATGCTACATACAAATCCATTTGCTTTTCTAAGTATCTCTCACATACATTCTTCAAAGCAAACACCTGATCCACACATCCTCTACCACTTCTGAAACCACACTGCCCTTCTCCATGAGAGGCAAGTGTTCTGGGAGCAGCTGAATGAGTATGTTAGTGGTTTTGATGCACAAGACCGGGTTATAGTGATGGGTGATTTGAATGCAAAGGTGAGTAATGTGGCAGTTGAGGGAATAATTGGTATACATGTGGTGTTCAGTGTTGTAAATGGAAATGGTGAAGAGCTTGTAGATTTATGTGCTGAAAAAGGACTGGTGATTGGGAATACCTGGTTTAAAAAGCGAGATATACATAAGTATACGTATGTAAGTAGGAGAGATGGCCAGAGAGCGTTATTGGATTACGTGTTAATTGATAGGCGCGCGAAAGAGAGACTTTTGGATGTTAATGTGCTGAGAGGTGCAACTGGAGGGATGTCTGATCATTATCTTGTGGAGGCTAAGGTGAAGATTTGTATGGGTTTTCAGAAAAGAAGAGAGAATGTTGGGGTGAAGAGGGTGGTGAGAGTAAGTGAGCGTGGGAAGGAGACTTGTGTGAGGAAGTACCAGGAGAGACTGAGTACAAAATGGAAAAAGGTGAGAACAATGGAAGTAAGGGGAGTGGGGGAGGAATGGGATGAATTTAGGGAATCAGTGATGGATTGCGCAAAAGATGCTTGTGGCATGAGAAGAGTGGGAGGTGGGTTGATTAGAAAGGGTAGTGAGTGGTAGGATGAAGAAGTAAGATTATTAGTGAAAGAGAAGAGAGAGGCATTTGGACGATTTTTGCAGGGAAAAAATGCCATTGAGTGGGAGATGTATAAAAGAAAGAGACAGGAGGTCAAGAGAAAGGTGCAAGAGGTGAAAAAGAGGGCAAATGAGAGTTGGGGTGAGAGAGTATCATTAAATTTTAGGGAGAATAAAAAGATGTTCTGGAAGGAGGTAAATAAAGTGCGTAAGACAAGGGAGCAAATGGGAACTTCAGTGAAGGGCGCAAATGGGGAGGTGATAACAAGTAGTGGTGATGTGAGAAGGAGATGAAGTGAGTATTTTGAAGGTTTGTTGAATGTGTTTGATGATAGAGTGGCAGATATAGGGTGTTTTGGTCGAGGTGGTGTGCAAAGTGAGAGGGTTAGGGAAAATGATTTGGTAAACAGAGAAGAGATAGTAAAAGCTTTGCGGAAGATGAAAGCCGGCAAGGCAGCAGGTTTGGATGGTATTGCAGTGGAATTTATTAAAAAAGGGGGTGACTGTATTATTGACTGGTTGGTAAGGTTATTCAATGTATGTATGACTCATGGTGAGGTGCCTGAGGATTGGCAGAATGCGTGCATAGTGCCATTGTACAAAGGCAAAGGGGATAAGAGTGAGTGCTCAAATTACAGAGGTATAAGTTTGTTGAGTATTCCTGGTAAATTATATGGGAGGGTATTGATTGAGAGGGTGAAGGCATGTACAGAGCATCAGATTGGGGGGATATATATATATATATATATATATATATATATATATATATATATATATATATATATATATATATATATATATATATATATATATATATTTTATTTTTTTTTTATTATACTTTGTCGCTGTCTCCCGCGTTTGCGAGGTAGCGTAAGGAAACAGACGAAAGAAATGGCCCCCCCCCCCCATACACATGTATATACATACGTCCACACACGCAAATATACATACCTACACAGCTTTCCATGGTTTACCCCAGACGCTTCACATGCCTTGATTCAATCCACTGACAGCACGTCAACCCCGGTATACCACATCGCTCCAATTCACTCTATTCCTTGCCCTCCTTTCACCCTCCTGCATGTTCAGGCCCCGATCACACAAAATCTTTTTCACTCCATCTTTCCACCTCCAATTTGGTCTCCTTCTTCTCCTCGTTCCCTCCACCTCCGACACATATATCCTCTTGGTCAATCTTTCCTCACTCATTCTCTCCATGTGCCCAAACCACTTCAAAACACCCTCTTCTGCTCTCTCAACCACGCTCTTTTTATTTCCACACATCTCTCTTACCCTTACGTTACTCACTCGATCAAACCACCTCACACCACACATTGTCCTCAAACATCTCATTTCCAGCACATCCATCCTCCTGCGCCCAACTCTATCCATAGCCCACGCCTCGCAACCATACAACATTGTTGGAACCACTATTCCTTCAAACATACCCATTTTTGCTTTCCGAGATAATGTTCTCGACTTCCACACATTCTTCAAGGCCCCCAGAATTTTCGCCCCCTCCCCCACCCTATGATCCACTTCCGCTTCCATGGTTCCATCCGCTGCCAGATCCACTCCCAGATATCTAAAACACTTCACTTCCTCCAGTTTTTCTCCATTCAAACCCACCTCCCAATTGACTTGACCCTCAACCCTACTGTACCTAATAACCTTGCTCTTATTCAGATTTACTCTTAACTTTCTTCTTCCACACACTTTACCAAACTCAGTCACCAGCTTCTGCAGTTTCTCACATGAATCAGCCACCAGCGCTGTATCATCAGCGAACAACAACTGACTCACTTCCCAAGCTCTCTCATCCCCAACAGACTTCATACTTGCCCCTCTTTCCAAAACTCTTGCATTTACCTCCCTAACAACCCCATCCATAAACAAATTAAACAACCATGGAGACATCACACACCCCTGCCGCAAACCTACATTCACTGAGAACCAATCACTTTCCTCTCTTCCTACACGTACACATGCCTTACATCCTCGATAAAAACTTTTCACTGCTTCTAACAACTTGCCTCCCACACCATATATTCTTAATACCTTCCACAGAGCATCTCTATCAACTCTATCATATGCCTTCTCCAGATCCATAAATGCTACATACAAATCCATTTGCTTTTCTAAGTATTTCTCACATACATTCTTCAAAGCAAACACCTGATCCACACATCCTCTACCACTTCTGAAACCACACTGCTCTTCCCCAATCTGATGCTCTGTACATGCCTTCACCCTCTCAATCAATACCCTCCCATATAATTTACCAGGAATACTCAACAAACTTATACCTCTGTAATTTGAGCACTCACTCTTATCCCCTTTGCCTTTGTACAATGGCACTATGCACGCATTCCGCCAATCCTCAGGCACCTCACCATGAGTCATACATACATTAAATAACCTTACCAACCAGTCAACAATACAGTCACCCCCTTTTTTAATAAATTCCACTGCAATACCATCCAAACCTGCTGCCTTGCCGGCTTTCATCTTCCGCAAAGCTTTCACTACCTCTTCTCTGTTTACCAAATCATTTTCCCTAACCCTCTCACTTTGCACACCACCTCGACCAAAACACCCTATATCTGCCACTCTATCATCAAACACATTCAACAAACCTTCAAAATACTCACTCCATCTCCTTCTCACATCACCACTACTTGTTTTCACCTCCCCATTTGCGCCCTTCACTGAAGTTCCCATTTGCTCCCTTGTCTTACGCACTTTATTTACCTCCTTCCAGAACATCTTTTTATTCTCCCTAAAATTTAATGATACTCTCTCACCCCAACTCTCATTTGCCCTTTTTTTCACCTCTTGCACCTCTCTCTTGACCTCCTGTCCCTTTCTTTTATATATCTCCCACTCAATTGCATTTTTTCCCTGCAAAAATCGTCCAAATGCCTCTCTCTTCTCTTTCACTAATACTCTTACTTCTTCATCCCACCACTCACTACCCTTTCTAATCAACCCACCTCCCACTCTTCTCATGCCACAAGCATCTTTTGCGCAATCCATCACTGATTCCCTAAATAACTCCCATTCCTCCCCCACTCCCCTTACTTCCATTGTTCTCACCTTTTTCCATTCTGTACTCAGTCTCTCCTGGTACATCCTCACACAGGTCTCCTTCCCAAGCTCACTTACTCTCACCACCCTCTTCACCCCAACATTCACTCTTCTTTTCTGAAAACCCATACAAATCTTCACCTTAGCCTCCACAAGATAATGATCAGACATCCCTCCAGTTGCACCTCTCAGCACATTAACATCCAAAAGTCTCTCTTTCGCACGCCTGTCAATTAACACGTAATCCAATAACGCTCTCTGGCCATCTCTCCTACTTACATAAGTATACTTATGTATATCTCGCTTTTTAGACCAGGTATTCCCAATCATCAGTCCTTTTTCAACACATAAATCTACAAGCTCTTCACCATTTCCATTTACAACACTGAACACCCCATGTATACCAATTATTCCCTCAACTGCCACATTACTCACCTTTGCATTCAAATCACCCATCACTATAACCCGGTCTCGTGCATCAAAACCACTAACACACTCATTCAGCTGCTCCCAAAACACTTGCCTCTCATGATCTTTCTTCTCATGCCCAGGTGCATATGCACCAATAATCACCCACCTCTCTCCATCAACTTTCAGTTTTACCCATATTAATCGAGAATTTACTTTCTTACATTCTATCACATACTCCCACAACTCCTGTTTCAGGAGCATTGCTACTCCTTCCCTTGCTCTTGTCCTCTCACTAACCCCTGACTTTACTCCCCAGACATTCCCAAACCACTCTTCCCCTTTACCCTTGAGCTTCGTTTCACTCAGAGCCAAAACATCCATGTTCCTTTCCTCAAACATACTACCTATCTCTCCTTTTTTCACATCTTGGTTACATCCACACACATTTAGGCACCCCACTCTGAGCCTTCGAGGAGGATGAGCACTCCCCGCGTGACTCCTTCTTCTGTTTCCCATTTTAGAAAGTTAATACAAGGAGGGGAGGATTTCTGGCCCCCCGCTCCCGTCCCCTCTAGTCGCTTTCTACGACACGCGAGGAATACGTGGGAAGTATTCTTTCACCCCTATCCCCAGGGATAATATACATATATATACACATATACACATACACACACATACACATACATACGCACATATACACACACACACACACATACATATATATACATATGAAAAATGTAAGAAACAATTTAGAAAACTGAAACTTCTAGCTTGAAATGAATGAAAAAATGAATGTCACATAATGGTTCAACCTCTGGCTATGGAAAAAGGAAATGTATAATTTATTTACACAAACGTCAATAGCAGTTCTCATCAATTTAACCACTGTATCAATAAGCTTCAATGTCTAAGCTACATTTTTCTCCAATTTCACTATTTTCTTGTCAAACACCATGTATGAAAACTATCACTCCAGTAACACAACTATAAACATTTACTTCCCCTTTAAAAAAAAAGTTCTGGGGAAGTCTGTCTCGATACACTGCGGGAAACTCTACCACCTGGCGGGGTTTGTGTTGCAATGGTTCCCGATTCACAAACGTAGTAGCATCACTGGTGGGCCAAGGTAGTTCCGTTTGCGAAGAGGCGCTTTATATGATGTCTTGACACACGATGATCTTAACGAGGTGATGATAGAGGTCCAGTGGAAGTGTTGGTCAGCGATGGGCAATTTCCTTGCCATGCTGAAGGACACAGTTCCCGTCACGGCGATTCTCTTCCACCGTCTTATCACAAGATCAGTCACGCCCAAGCTGCAGTGTCCATCCGGAAGACATCGAACACATCCTCCACCTTCTTGTTCCAGAACGCTGTCCTGAAGAAGGGGAGGAGGACCGGGAGGGCGGTGTGCGTGTAGCGCTACATCGTCAGCCTACCACGCCCTCGACCTCATGTCCTCGCTGCCACATGCCCTTTACACGCGCCACGCAAGATCCGTTTTTGAAGGGTGGCAAAGTTTGGAGGAGGCAGGCAGCAGAAGCGATGGTAAAAGACGGCGCCATACCCCAGACGTCTCCTACCCACTTCGTCGCGATCACTTGGGAGCAGAAGATGCAGTTCAGGTGTTCAAGCTGGCCGTCTCCTGGAACTCTTCATCCCCCTAGCCTACCACACGGCCGAGGAGGGGGGGGGGGGGGAGAAAGCGGTAGATCAGTCCTCCTCACGTACCGCCGACGACTAAAGTTATCCAGTCCAGACGTCACCACATCCATTTATATATATATATATATATATATATATATATATATATATATATATATATATATATATATATATATTATCCCTGGGGATAGGGGAGAAAGAATACTTCCCACGTATTCCCTGCGTGTCGTAGAAGGCGACTAAAAGGGGAGGGAGCGGGGGGCTGGAAATCCTCCCCTCTCGTTTTTTTTTTATTTTCCAAAAGAAGGAACAGAGAACGAGGCCAGGTGAGGACATTCCCTCAGAGGCCCAGTCCTCTGTTCTTAACGCTACCTTGCTAACGCGGGAAATGGCGAATAGTATGAAAGAAAAGAAAAGATATATATATATATATATATATATATATATATATATATATATATATATATATATATATATATATATATATATATATATATGAATAAAGGCAGCAAGCATGAATTATATACATGTTTACATATGTATATGTCTGTGTATGTATACATATGTATACGTTGAAATGTATAGATACGTATATGTGCGTGGGTAGACACGTATGTATATACATGTGTATGTGGGTGGGCTGGGCCAGTCTTTCGTCTGTTTCCTTGCGCTACCTTGCTAAAGCGGGAGACAGTGACAAAGTATAATAATAAATATATAAGAATATATATATATATATATATATATATATATATATATATATATATATATATATATATATATATATATATATATATTTTTTTTTTTTTTTTCTATTTCTTCTTTTAAACTATTCGCCATTTCCCGCGTTAGCGAGGTAGCGTTAAGAACAGAGGACTGGGCCTTTTTTGGAATATCCTCACCTGGCCCCCTCTGTTCCTTCTTTTGGAAAATAAAAAAGAAAAAAAAACAAAAAACCGAGAGAGGAGGATTTCCAGTCCCCCGCTCCCTCCCCTTTTAGTCGCCTTCTACGACACGCAGGGAATACGTGGGTAGTATTCTTAATCCCCTATCCCCAGGGATATATATATATATATATATATATATATATATATATATATATATATATATATATATATATATATATATATATATATATATATATATATATATATATATATATATTTATTATTATACTTTGTCACTGTCTCCCGCTTTAGCAAGGTAGCGCAAGGAAACAGACGAAAGACTGGCCCAGTCCACCCACATACACATGTATTTACATACATGTCTACCCACGCACATATACATATCTATACATTTCAACGTATACATATGTATACATACACAGACATATATATATATGTACACATGTACATAATTCATACTTGCTGCCTTTATTCATTCTCGTCGCCACCCCGCCACACATGAAATGATACCCTCATCTCCCCCTCACGCACACGAGCTAGCGCTAGGAAAAGACAACAAAGGCCACATTCGTTCACACTCACTCTCTAGCTGTCATGTATAATGAACCGAAACCACAGCTCCCTTTCCATATCCAGGCACTAGAAAACTTTCCATGGTTTACCCCAGATGTTTCACATCCCCTGGTTCAATCCACTGACAGCACGTCGACCCCAGTATACCACATTGTTCCAATTCACTCTATTCCTTGCACGCCTTTCACCCTCCTGCATGTTCAGGCCCCAAATATACATACACACACACACACACACACACACACACACACACACACACACATATATATATATATATATATATATATATATATATATATATATATATATATATATATATATATATATATATATATATATATATATATATATATATATATATATATATATATATATATATGGACGATTTTTGCAGGGAAAAAATGCAATTGAGTGGGAGATGTATAAAAGAAAGAGACAGGAGGTCAAGAGAAAGGTGCAAGAGGTGAAAAAAAAGGGCAAATGAGAGTTGGGGTGAGAGAGTGTCATTAAATTTTAGGGAGAACAAAAAGATGTTCTGGAAGGAGGTAAATAAAGTGCGTAAGACAAGGGGGCAAATGGGAACTTTAGTGAAGGGCGCAAATGGGGAGGTGATAACAAGTAGTGGTGATGTGAGAAGGAGATGGAGTGAGTATTTTGAAGGTTTGTTGAATGTGTCTGATGATAGAGTGGCAGATATAGGGTGTTTTGGTCGAGGTGGTGTGCAAAGTGAGAGGGTTAGGGAAAACGATTTGGTAAACAGAGAAGAGGTAGTGAAAGCTTTGCGGAAGATGAAAGCCGGCAAGGCAGCAGGTTTGGATGGTATTGCAGTGGAATTTATTAAAAAAGGGGGTGACTGTATTGTTGACTGGTTGGTAAGGTTATTTAATGTATGTATGACTCATGGTGAGGTGCCTGAGGATTGGAGGAATGCGTGCATAGTGCCATTGTACAAAGGAAAAGGGGATAAGAGTGAGTGCTCAAATTACAGAGATATAAGTTTGTTGAGTATTCCTGGTAAATTGTATGGGAGGGTATTGATTGAGAGGGTGAAGGCATGTACAGAGCATCAGATTGGGGAAGAGCAGTGTGGTTTCAGAAGTGGTAGAGGATGTGTGGATCAGGTGTTTGCTTTGAAGAATGTATGTGAGAAATACTTAGAAAAGCAAATGGATTTGTATGTAGCATTTATGGATCTGGAGAAGGCATATGATAGAGTTGATAGAGATGCTCTGTGGAAGGTATTAAGAATATATGGTGTGGGAGGCAAGTTGTTAGAAGCAGTGAAAAGTTTTTATCGAGGATGTAAGGCATGTGTACGTGTAGGAAGAGAGGAAAGTGATTTGTTCTCAGTGAATGTAGGTTTGCGGCAGGGGTGTGTGATGTCTCCATGGTTGTTTAATTTGTTTATGGATGGGGTTGTTAGGGAGGTAAAGGCAAGAGTTTTGGAAAGAGGGGCAAGTATGAAGTCTGTTGGGGATGAGAGAGCTTGGGAAGTGAGTCAGTTGTTGTTCGCTGATGATACAGCGCTGGTGGCTGATTCATGTGAGAAACTGCAGAAGCTGGTGACGGAGTTTGGTAAAGTGTGTGGAAGAAGAAAGTTAAGAGTAAATGTGAATAAGAGCAAGGTTATTAGGTACAGTAGGGTTGAGGGTCAAGTAAATTGGGAGGTGAGTTTGAATGGAGAAAAACTGGAGGAAGTGAAGTGTTTTAGATATCTGGGAGAGGATCTGGCAGCGGATGGAACCATGGAAGCAGAATTGGACCATAGGGTGGGGGAGGGGGCGAAAATTCTGGGAGCCTTGAAGAATGTGTGGAAGTCGAGAACATTATCTCGGAAAGCAAAAATGGGTATGTTTGAAGGAATAGTGGTTCCAACAATGTTGTATGGTTGCGAGGCGTGGGCTATGGATAGAGTTGTGCGCAGGAGGATGGATGTGCTGGAAATGAGATGTCTGAGGACAATGTGTGGTGTGAGGTGGTTTGATCGAGTAAGTAACGTAAGGGTGAGAGAGATGTGTGGAAATAAAAAGAGCGTGGTTGAGAGAGCAGAAGAGGGTGTTTTGAAATGGTTTGGGCACATGGAGAGAATGAGTGAGGAAAGGTTGACCAAGAGGATATATGTGTCGGAGGTGGAGGGAACGAGGAGAAGAGGGAGACCAAATTGGAGGTGGAAAGATGGAGTGAAAAAGATTTTGTGTGATCGGGGCCTGAACTTGCAGGAGGGTGAAAGGAGGGCAAGAAATAGAGTGAATTGGAGCAATGTGGTATACCGGGGTTGACGTGCTGTCAGTGGATTGAATCAAGACATGTGAAGCGTTTGGGGTAAACCATGGAAAGCTGTGTAGGTATGTATATTTGCGTGTGTGGACGTATGTATATACATGTGTATGGGGGGGTGGGTTGGGCCATTTCTTTCGTCTGTTTCCTTGCGCTACCTCGCAAACGCGGGAGACAGCGACAAAGTATAAAAAAAAAAAATATATATATATATATATATATATATATATATATATATATATATATATATATACCTCGCAAACGCGGGAGACAGCGACAAAGTATAAAAAAAAAAAAAAAAAAAATATATATATATATATATATATATATATATATAAATATATATATATATATATATATATATATATATATATATATATATATATATATATATATATATATATATATATATATATATATATATATATATATATATATATATATATATATATATATATATATATATATATATATATACATATGAATATATATATTTTTTTTTCGCTGTCTCCCGCGTTTGCGAGGTAGCGCAAGGAAACAGACGAAAGAAATGGCCCAACCCACCCCTATACACATGTATATACATACGTCGACACACGCAAATATACATACCTACACAGCTTTCCATGGTTTACCCCTAACGCTTCACATGCCCTGATTCAATCCACTGACAGCACGTCAACTCCGGTATACCACATCGATCCAACTCACTCTATTCCTTGCCATCCTTTCACCCTCCTGCATGTTCAGGTCCCGATCACACAAAATCTTTTTCACTCCATCTTTCCACCTCCAATTTGGTCTCCCACTTCTCCTCGTTCCCTCCACCTCCGACACATATATCCTCTTGGTCAATCTTTCCTCACTCATTCTCTCCATGTGCCCAAACCACTTCAAAACACCCTCTTCTGCTCTCTCAACCACGCTCTTTTTATTTCCACACATCTCTCTTACCCTTACGTTACTTACTCGATCAAACCACCTCACACCACACACTGTCCTCAAACATCTCATTTCCAGCACACCCATCCTCCTGCGCAAAACTCTATCCATAGCCCACACCTCGCAACCATACAACATTGTTGGAACCACTAGCCCTTCAAACATACCCATTTTTGCTTTCCGAGATAATGTTCTCGACTTCCACACATTCTTCAAGGCTCCCAGGATTTTCGCCCCCTCCCCCACCCTATGATCCACTTCCGCTTCCATGGTTCCATCCGCTGCCAGATCCACTCCCAGATATCTAAAACACTTTACTTCCTCAAGTTTTTCTCCATTCAAACTTACCTCCCAATTGACTTGACCCTCAACCTTACTGTACCTAATAACCTTGCTCTTATTCACATTTACTCTTAACTTTCTTCTCTCACACACTTTACCAAACTCAGTCACCAGCTTCTGCAGTTTCTCACATGAATCAGCCACCAGCGCTGTATCATCAGTGAACAACAACTGACTCACTTCCCAAGCTCTCTCATCCCCAACAGACTTCATACTTGCCCCTCTTTCCAAAACTCTTGCATTCACCTCCCTAACAACCCCATCCATAAACAAATTAAACAACCATGGAGACATCACACACCCCTGCCGCAATCCTACATTCTCTGAGAACCAGTCACTTTCCTCTTCCTACACGTACACATGCCTTACATCCTCGATAAAAAACTTTTCACTGCTTCTAACAACTTGCCTCCCACACCATACATACTTAATACCTTCCACAGAGCATCTCTATCAACTCTATCATATGCCTTCTCCAGATCCATAAATGCTACATACAAATCCATTTGCTTTTCTAAGTATTTCTCACATACATTCTTCAAAGCAAACACCTGATCCACACATCCTCTACCACTTCTGAAACCACACTGCTCTTCCCCAATCTGATGCTCTGTACATGCCTTCACCCTCTCAATCAATACCCTCCCATATAATTTACCAGGAATACTCAACAAACTTATACCTCTGTAATTTGAGCACTCACTCTTATCCCCTTTGCCTTTGTACAATGGCACTATGCACGCATTCCGCCAATCCTCAGGCACCTCACCATGAGTCATACATACATTAAATAACCTTACCAACCAGTCAACAATACAGTCACCCCCTTTTTTAATAAATTCCACTGCAATACCATCCAAACCTGCTGCCTTGCCGGCTTTCACCTTCCGCAAAGCTTTTACTACCTCGTCTCTGTTTACCAAATCATTTTCCCTAACCCTCTCACTTTGCACACCACCTCGACCAAAACACCCTATATCTGCCACTCTATCATCAGACACATTCAACAAACCTTCAAAATACTCACTCCATCTCCTTCTCACATCACCACTACTTGTTATCACCTCCCCATTTGCGCCCTTCACTGAAGTTCCCATTTGCTCCCTTGTCTTACGCACTTTATTTACCTCCTTCCAGAACATCTTTTTATTCTCCCTAAAATTTAATGATACTCTCTCACCCCAACTCTCATTTGCCCTTTTTTTCACCTCTTGCACCTTTCTCTTGACCTCCTGTCTCTTTCTTTTATACATCTCCCACTCAATTGCATTTTTTCCCTGCAAAAATCGTCCAAATGCCTCTCTCTTCTCTTTCACTAATAATCTTACTTCTTCATCCCACCACTCACTACCCTTTCTAATCAACCCACCTCCCTCTCTTCTCATGCCACAAGCATCTTTTGCGCAATCCATCACTGATTCCCTAAATACATCCCATTCCTCCACCACTCCCCTTACTTCCATTGTTCTCACCTTTTTCCATTCTGTACTCAGTCTCTCCTGGTACTTCTTCACACAAGTCTCCTTCCTAAGCTCACTTACTCTCACTACCCTCTTCACCCCAACATTCACTCTTCTTTTCTGAAAACCCACACAAATCTTCACCTTAGCCTCCACAAGATAATGATCAGACATCCCTCCAGTTGCACTTCTCAGCACATTCACATCCAAAAGTCTCTCTTCCGCTCGCCTGTCAATTAACACGTAATCCAATAACGCTCTCTGGCCATCTCTCCTACTTACATTCGTATACTTATGTATATCTCGATTTTTAAACCAGGTATTCCCAATCACCAGTCCTTTTTCAGCACATAAATCTACAAGCTCTTCACCATTTCCATTTACAACACTGAACACCCCATGTATACCAATTATTCCCTCAACTGCCACATTACTCACCTTTGCATTCAAATCACCCATCACTATAACCCGGTCTCGTGCATCAAAACCACTAACATACTCATTCAGCTGCTCCCAAAACACTTGCCTCTCATGATCTTTCTTCTCATGCCCAGGTGCATATGCACCAATAATCACCCATCTCTCTCCATCAACTTTCAGTTTTACCCATATTAATCGAGAATTTACTTTCTTACATTCTATCACATACTCCCACAACTCCTGTTTCAGGAGTACTGCTACTCCTTCCCTTGCTCTTGCCCTCTCACTAACCCCTGACTTTACTCCCCAGACATTCCCAAACCACTCTTCCCCTTTACCCTTGAGCTTCGTTTCACTCAGAGCCAAGACATCCAGGTTCCTTTCTTCAAACATACTACCTATCTCTCCTTTTTTCACATCTTGGTTACATCCACACACATTTAGGCACCCCAATCTGAGCCTTCGAGGAGGATGAGAACTCCCCGCGTGACTCCTCCTTCTGTTTCCCATTTTAGAAAGTTAGAAAATACAAGGAGGGGAGGATTTCTGGCCCCCCGCTCCCGTCCCCTCTAGTCGCCTTCTACGACACGCGAGGAATATATATATATATATATATATATATATATATATATATATATATATATATATATATATATATATATATATATATATATATATACACACACACAGTGACTAGAGCACTAAAGGTGAGTGTCATTGTCAAGCACAGTCCTGAGGCGGAACCATCCCGGACTTGTCTCAGCAGACCGAAAACATGACACTAAAAAGACTCACAAAAAAAAGAAATGTCGATCATTTCAAGAAGCCTCTCATGGTTCTTGATCAAGTGGGAATGCCCAAATAGTTGGAGAAAGCCTGGAAGACTTACAAAGATACAAATATATCTACCCGGTAAAATACATGAACCAATTATTACTGAAATTCCTGTAAGTCATAACTTGAAAACAGGTATCCGAAAAGACCTATGGACGCTGTACAATTTCATTTTAAGGCAATGAATTATTTCGTATGTGAACCTTAGAATGACCTGTCAAACCTCTCAGGATCTGTATTCAGTGTACTGTTCTCTACGCGGGAACCACATGCAGAACAAGGAAGTCTGGGAACTTCTCTTATAACCTCCCTGGTCAAGGGACGATTTGTATCGCCTGAACTGGTGACCATACATCATAGAGGCAAAAACGAATCATGACATCAATTTTTATTTTCCCTCTCTCCTCAAAACACAAACCTTAAAGTTATAAAATCCTTAAAAAGTAACGATGAAGATTACTTTCCTCCTGTTAATTGAAAAGCCTCTCTCTCTGTCCTTGTAGTCATTTGGGTTCTTCAGTACCCACATAGGTTGGTGTCAACCTTACTACTTCAATTCTACTCATCTTAGTGCCACACTTCTCTCTTAACCTGCTACCAACCCTCCTCACACCGTATACTGTCCTCGTACATTGTATTTCCAATACATTTACCCTCTTCCCTACTATCTAATCTCGGGCTCGTGCCTTGTGTCCATACATCACCGTCGGGACTACTGTACCGTCAAACATACCCAATCTTTGCCCTTAGTGACAGTCAACCTCTCTTTCCACACACTCCTTTGTGCACCCGGAACCTCAACCCCCTCACCCACCCTGTGGCTAACTTCAGTTCCCTCGCTTCCATTCGCTACCACATCCGCTCCCAGATATCTGAAAAAAGATCTACTTCAAGTTTGCTCCATTCATACTCACGCTCCACCCTCTCCACTGCAATACTTAATAACCTTTCTTTTATTCACGTTCACTCCTAACTCTCTCCTTTCACACATTTTCCAAACTCAGGAACCAGCGTCTGCATATTCTCACTCGAATCTACCATCAGAGTCGTTTTATCAGCAAACTGCAGCTGACTCACCTCCCAGATCCCCCACCCCAGGCCTTACAGACTTGACCCTCTCTACAGTACCCTCGCGTTTACTATCCTCACCATTCTACCCACAAACAGACTAAACAGCCACGGTGACATCACACATCCCTGCAGCAGACTAACCTTCATCTGGAGCCATTCATCCTCCTCACTTCCTGCCACCACACACGCCTTACTCTTAAAAAAATCTCTTCACTGTTTCTGTTAGCTTTCCTCCCACACCATGTATTCGTAACACGCTCTACAGAGCATCTTTATCAGCTCTATAGTACATTTCTTCGAGAACCATCAATGCCACATATAATTCCCGTTGTTTCTCTAAATATTTCTCACACTCTTCAAAGCAGACACCAGATCCACATATCCTGTACCACTCCTGAAGCCAAGATGTTCCCACCCCCCGTTACTGAACCTCTGTGCACGCTGTACCCTCTCAGTCACTCATATCCCATACAACTTACCAGGTGCACTTAAACTTATACCCTTGTGATTTGAGCTTTCACTTTCGCCCTCATTACACCTTACGCAAATGAATCTGAACAGGCATTCCTCCAAACCCCCGGCACTGCACCTTGTTCCATACATACACTGAAGATCATGATTAACCAATCACCAACACTGCCATCCCTATTCTTGAGACATCTAGCTGCAGCTGCTTCGCCTCACTTCATGCTACCAAAGGCGCTCATCATCTTTTCTGTTTTCGCCAAATTTTTCGCCAAAATATTACCCATGACTTTCTTACTTTGCATATTTTCACGTCAAAATTAATCTATATCTGCCATTCTATCATATCACACATTCAACAGTCCTTCAAAATACTCGCTTCATCTACTCTTCGCCTCTTTGCTACCTGTTACCTATTTCCTTGTTGTTCCCTTCACTACGAGCAACGACATAAGTTTCACCATAATGCCTGGGAAAGAAGGAGGACCAGAGGTGAGTCACATAGGAGAGATTACTCATGTTGGTGATCCGAAAGAAGAGAATGGGACTCTCAGTGTTTGAGCAAGTGAGAGTTTGGGAGAATTTCAAAGACTTTGGAGGTAGAAGAAGGAAGTGATGGGGCGATTTGGAGGGGTTAGAGCGGTCTCTTTCCTTAGGAGTGGGCTGCACCAAGGTGTACTTCCAAGCAAAAGGGAAAGTCTGAGGTTTATAGTGCGAGGCAAAGTAGGTGAGCAAGAACCGGTGCTAGTTCCGAGGTACACTCCCTTAAACCACGAGGAGGTATGCCATCTGAACCATGCGCCTTGTCCACTCACAGCTGAGAGTACCTGGAAGACCCTGCGCGAGGAGAATTTAGGTTACATAAGTTCAGTGAGAGCGACGATGTGGGAGGAAGATCAGAATCTGAATCATCCATGGTTGAGTTAGGGAAAACAAGATGCCAGAAAAGAGTGGCTTTATCGGTTAGAGAGTTGTCAATAGACCGATCAGGTCGGAAGAAAGGAGGAAAAGCTGAATTACAGTTATTGGAGATGTTTTTGGTTAAGGATCAAAATGATTTTCACTTGACTTTGCGAAGAACAGCTTTGCAACGATTCCAAGAAGTGTGAGAAGAGCGGGTTTTTGGGGAAGGGAAGAGTTTCAAGGTCCCGTAAGCACCGGGCCTGATGAGACAGGCATCAGAGCAGAAGCGATCAAACCACGACTGAGAGAAGAAAGATTTAGAAGGTAAAATGTAGGACTCCATCCCAGCCAAGATGACCTTTGCTATGTGTTCAGCACAGCAGGAGGCATCCCGAACTGACAAGCAGTACCCATCCCGGGGAAAGTCAATAAAGAAGCTGTGCTGGGATGACTTTTGAACTCTTCCAGAGTGTCAAAGTTGGCGTTTCGAGGGGGATAGAGGATGGGTGGCCCAGTTAGAATGAACAGAAAGACTTTGGTCAGAGGGCCTTAAGGGGCAGAAATGGTGACCGTATATTGGAAGGGTTTAGAGGCAGAAAAAGGAGGTAATATGTATTACAAAAAATGGTCATGAAGATCGGGGACTTGGGTAAGGTGTTTAATTAATTGTTCCAGATCGTTAATGAAAAAAAGCCTCGGCTCCAACAGGATTGTTGCAGTCTGAGCCCAACCAATCCTTGTGGTGTACATTCAGATCCCCTTCATAGAGGATCTGAGCGCATGGATGTGAAGATCTAGAGCAGAGCTCCGTGGCAAGAAGTCAGATAACTGAAGAGCTATACATAGCTGGAAGAATTAGGGTGAGAGGAGGGCGACAGAGGAAACACAACGGTAAGGCACCAGAAGGCAGAGAGATTTGGAGCCAGATGGCATCAAATTTGGGAGACTCAAGATCCTCATAGGTGTTTTTGTAGTGCATTCGGTACAAACTCTACCCGTAGAGGGTCACTTGCATTTTGGCAGTCCAGGAACAGACATCTGACCAGCCTCCTCCAAGCTAGTACTAGACGAGTGGCCTCTCAGTTACGTGGTTCCATCTACGCAAGTAAGCTTCTATTTACTTAGTGCTTATCTTGAGAGTAACTTCCAAATCACACTTATTAAGTTACACCTATCTGTAGTCTAAGACAAAGTGCCAAATACCTTTATAAGTGTAAGTATGATGTTTTCTTTTTCGTATTACCAAATTTCTACATCTTTTTAAAGTAACGTCTTTAACATTTTTCAAAAGAAGGTAGTTTACCAGTACATTTTATTGTTAAATATCTTCCATGAAACTAGTGCTAGTGCTGTACTGTAACCCACATTGAGAATAGATGTTCGTATCATTCAGTTCCTCACATATCCTTCAACCAACCTCATTTCTATACTCCGTCTGTGTCCCATATCTTCATCTACACCGGCTGATCTGACGATTTCCTGTAGAGGAGTATATCATCCCTGAGGATAGGGAAAAAAGAATAATTTCCACGCATTCCCTGCGTGTCCTAGAAGGCGACTAAAAGGGGAGGGAGCGCGAGGCTAGAAACCCTCCCCTCCTGTTCTACTTTTTCAAAACAAGGAACAGAGAAGGGGGCCAAGTGAGGATATTGGCGAATATGTATAAAAGAAGAAAAGAATTATATATATATATATATATATATATATATATATATATATATATATATATATATATATATATATATATATATATATATATATATATATATATATATATATATATATATATATATATATATATATTCCCTGGGGATAGGGGAGAAAGAATACTTCCCACGTATTCCCTGCGTGTCGTAGAAGGCGACTAAAAGGGAAGGGAGCGGGGGGCTGGAAATCCTCCCCTCTCAGTTTTTTTTTAATTTTCCAAAAGAAGGAACAGAGAAGGGGGCCAGGTGAGGATATTCCCTCAAAGGTCCAGTCCTCTGTTCTTAACGCTACCTTGCTAACGCGGGAAATGGCGAATAGTATGAATGAAAATGAATGAATGAAATATATATATATATATATATATATATATATATATATATATATATATATATATATATATATATATATATATGTATTTTTTTTTTTGCTTAGTCGCTGTCTCCCGCGTTTGCGAGGTAGCGCAAGGAAACAGACGAAAGAAATGGCTCAACCCACCCCCATACACATGTATATACACACACGTCCACACACGCAAATATACATACCTACACAGCTTTCCATGGTTTACCCCAGACGCTTCACATGCCCTGATTCAATCCACTGACAGCACGTCAACCCCGGTATACCACATCGATCCAATTCACTCTATTCCTTGCCCTCCTTTCACCCTCCTGCATGTTCAGGCCCCGATCACACAAAATCTTTTTCACTCCATCTTTCCACCTCCAATTTGGTCTCCCACTTCTCCTCGTTCCCTCCACCTCCGACACATATATCCTCTTGGTCAATCTTTCCTCACTCATTCTCTCCATGTGCCCAAACCATTTCAAAACACCCTCTTCTGCTCTGTCAACCACGCTCTTTTTATTTCCACACATCTCTCTTACCCTTACGTTACTTACTCGATCAAACCACCTCACACCACACATTGTCCTCAAACATCTCATTTCCAGCACATCCATCCTCCTGCGTACAACTCTATCCATAGCCCACGCCTCGCAACCATACAACATTGTTGGAACCACTATCCCTTCAAACATACCCATTTTTGCTTTCCGAGATAATGTTCTCGACTTCCACACATTCTTCAAGGCTCCCAGAATTTTCGCCCCCTCCCCCACCCTATGATCCACTTCCGCATCCATGGTTCCATCCGCTGCCAGATCCACTCCCAGATATCTAAAACACTTTACTTCCTCCAGTTTTTCTCCATTCAAACTTACCTCCCAATTGACTTGACCCTCAACCCTACTGTACCTAATTACCTTGCTCTTATTCACATTTACTCTTAACTTTCTTCTTTCACACACTTTACCAAACTCAGTCACCAGCTTCTGCAGTTTCTCACATGAATCAGCCACCAGCGCTGTATCACCAGCGAACAACAACTGACTCACTTCCCAAGTTCTCTCATCCCCAACAGACTTCATACTTGCCCCTATTTCCAAAACTCTTGCATTACCTCCCTAACAACCCCATCCATAAACAAATGCAATTGAGTGGGAGATGTATAAAAGAAAGAGACAGGAGGTCAAGAGAAAGGTGCAAGAGGTGAAAAAGAGGGCAAATGAGAAATGGGGTGAGAGAGTATCATTAAATTTTAGGGAGAATAAAAAGATGTTCTGGAAGGAGGTAAATAAAGTGCGTAAGACAAGGGAGCAAATGGGAACTTCAGTGAAGGGCGCAAATGGGGAGGTGATAACAAGTAGTGGTGATGTGAGAAGGAGATGGAGTGAGTATTTTGAAGGTTTGTTGAATGTGTTTGATGATAGAGTGGCAGATATAGGGTGTTTTGGTCGAGGTGGTGTGCAAAGTGAGAGGGTTAGGGAAAATGATTTGGTAAACAGAGAAGAGGTAGTAAAAGCTTTGCGGAAGATGAAAGCCGGCAAGGCAGCAGGTTTGGATGGTATTGCAGTGGAATTTATCAAAAAAGGGGGTGACTGTATTATTGACTGGTTGGTAAGGTTATTTAATGTATGTATGACTCATGGTGAGGTGCCTGAGGATTGGCAAAATGCGTGCATAGTGCCATTGTACAAAGGCAAAGGGGATAAGAGTGAGTGCTCAAATTACAGAGGTATATGTTTGTTGAGTATTCCTGGTAAATTATATGGGAGGGTATTGATTGAGAGGGTGAAGGCATGTACAGAACATCAGATTGGGGAAGAGCAGTGTGGTTTCAGAAGTGGTAGAGGATGTGTGGATCAGGTGTTTGCTTTGAAGAATGTATGTGAGAAATACTTAGAAAAGCAAATCGATTTGTATGTAGCATTTATGGATCTGGAGAAGGCATATGATAGAGTTGATAGAGATGCTCTGTGGAAGGTATTAAGAATATATGGTGTGGGAGGCAAGTTGTTGGAAGCAGTGAAAAGTTTTTTATCGAGGATGTAAGGCATGTGTACGTGTAGGAAGAGAGGAAAGTGATTGGTTCTCAGTGAATGTAGGTCTGCGGCAGGGGTGTGTGATGTCACCATGGTTGTTTAATTTGTTTACATATATATATATATATATATGTATATATATATATATATATATATATATATATATATATATATATATATATATATATATATATATATATATATATATATATATATATATATATATATATATATATATATATATATATATATATATATATATATTGGAAAGGATCACAATTTTGCGCGTGATCAAGATGTTCCTATGAGTCCACGGGAAAAATGAAACACGATAAGTTCCCAAGTGCACTTTCGTGTAATCATCACATCATCAGGGAGACACAAGAGAGAAATAAAAGTCAGTCGATATACATCGAAGAGAAGAAGTTAGGACGCCATTTGGTAAACATGTGATTGTCCAAAACATACAACCAGCGTTCATAAACTTATCATTTTACAAATCTTATCAACATTAAAGTATCTAATTTTGTATAGAC
>NC_092291.1:3711904-3724404 GCF_036320965.1 Panulirus ornatus
GAACATGCAGGAGGGTGAAAGGAGGCAAGGAATAGAGTGAATTGGAGCGATGTGGTATAACGGGGTTGACGTGCTGTCAGTGGATTGAATCAAGGCATGTGAAGCGTCTGGGGTAAACCATGGAAAGTTGTGTAGGTATGTATATTTGCGTGTGTGGACGTAATGTATATACATGTGTATGGGGGTGGGTTGGGCCATTTCTTTCGTCTGTTTCCTTGCGCTACCTCGCAAACGCGGGAGACAGCGACAAAGCAAAAAAAAAAAAAAAAATATATATATATATATTTCTGATTTCGGAAATAGTAGAGGACGTGTGGATCAGGTGTTTGCTTTGAAGAATTTATGTGAGAAATGCTAAGAATAAGCAAATGGATTTCTATGTAGCATTTATGGATCTGGAGAAGGCATACGATAGAGGTGATAGAGATGCTCTGTGGAAGGTATTGATGATATATAGTGTAGGAGGCTGTTGTTAGAAGCAGTGAAAAGTTTTTTTTTATGGAGGATGTATGGCATGTGTACGTGTAGGAAGGAAGGTATTGGTTCTCACTGAATGTTGGTTTGCGGCAGGGGTGGGTGATGTCTCCATGGTTGTTTAATTTGTGTATGGATGGGGTTGTTAGGGAGATGAATGCAAGAGTTTTGGAAAGAGGGGCAAGTATGCAGTCTGTTGTGGATGAGAGAGCTTGGGAAGTGAGTCAGTTGTTGTTCGCTGATATATACAGCGCTGCTGGCTGATTCGGGTGAGAAATTGCAGAAGCTGGTGACCGAGTTTGGTAAAGGGCGTGAAAAAAGAAAGTTGAGAGTAAATGTGAATAAGAGCATGGTATTAGGTACATTAGGGCTGAGGATAAGTCGTTGGGAGGTAAGTGTGGACGGAGAAAAAACTGGAGGAAGTGAAGTGTTTTAGATATCTGGGAGTGGATTTGGCAGCGGATGGAACATTGGAAGTGGAAGTGAGTCACAGGGTAGGGTAGGGGGCGAAAGTTTTGGGAGCGTTGAAAATGTGTGGTAGGCGAGAACATTATTTCGGAAAGCAAAAATGGGTATATTTGAAGGAATAGAGGTTCCAACAATGTTATATAGTTGCGAGGCGTGGGCTATAGATAGGGATGTGCGTAGGAGGGTGGATCTGTTGGAAATGAGATGTTTAAGGACAATATGTAGTGTGAGGTGGTTTAATCGAGTAAGTAAAGAAAGGGTAAGAGAGATGTGTGGCGATAAAAAGAGTGTGGTTGAGAGAGCAGGAGAGGGTTGTTTGGTCACATGGAGAGAATGAGTGAGGAAAGATTGACAAAGAGGATATATGTGTCAAAGGTGGAGGGAACGAGAAGTTTGAGATCAAACTGGAGGTGGAAGGATGGAGTGAAAAAATTTTTTTTGCTATCTGGGCCTGAACATGTAAGAGGTGAAAGGCGTTCAAGGAATAGCATGAATTGGAACGATATGGTATACCGGGTCGACGTGCTGTCAATGGATTGAACCGGGGCATGTGAAGCGTCTGGGGTAAACCATGGAAAGTTTTGTGGGGCCTGGATGTGGAAAGGGAGCTGTGGTTTCGGTGCATTATACATGACAGCGAGAGACTGAAGTGTGAGCGAATGTGGTCTTTGTTGTCCTTTTTTTTTAGCGCTACCTCGCACACATGAGGGAGGAGTGGGATGTTATTCCATGTGTGGCGAGGTGGCGATGGGAATGAATAAAGGCAGACAGTGTGAATTGTGTGCATGTGTGTAAATGTATGTGTCTGTGTGTGTATATATATGTGTACATTGAGATGTATAGGTATGTATATTTGCGTGTGTGGACGTGTATGTATATACATGTTTATGTGGGTGGGTTGGGCCATTTCTTTCGTCTGTTCCCTTGCGCTAACTCGCAAACGCGGGAGACAGCGACAATGCAAAATAGAAAATAATAAAGATAATATACTATATATATATATATATATATATATATATATATAATATATATAGATATAGATATCTGGGAGAGGATTTGGCAACGGATGGAACATTGGAAGTGGAAGTGAGTCACAGGGTAGGGTAGGGGGCGAAAGTTTTGGGAGCGTTGAAAATGTGTGGTAGGCGAGAACATTTAATATATATATATATATATATATATATATATATATATATATATATATATATATATATATATTATATATATATATATATATATATATGTAAATTCTTTTTTTTTTTTTTTTTTTGCTTTGTCGCTGTCTCCCGCGTTTGCGAAGGTAGCGCAAGGAAACAGACGAAAGAAATGGCCCAACCCACCCCCATACACATGTGTATACATACGTCCACACACGCAAATATACATACCTACACAGCTTTCCATGGTTTACCCCAGACGCTTCACATGCCTTGATTCAATCCACTGACAGCACGTCAACCCCGGTATACCACATCGCTCCAATTCACTCTATTCCTTGCCCTCCTTTCACCCTCCTGCATGTTCAGGCCCCGATACACACAAAATCTTTTTCACTCCATCTTTCCACCTCCAATTTGGTCTCCCTCTTCTCCTCGTTCCCTCCACCTCCGACACATATATCCTCTTGGTCAATCTTTCCTCACTCATTCTCTCCATGTGCCCAAACCATTTCAAAACACCCTCTTCTGCTCTCTCAACCACGCTCTTTTTATTTCCACACATCTCTCTCACCCTTACGTTACTTACTCGATCAAACCACCTCACACCACACATTGTCCTCAAACATCTCATTTCCAGCACATCCATCCTCCTGCGCACAACTCTATCCATAGTCCACGCCTCGCAACCATACAACATTGTTGGAACCACTATTCCTTCAAAACATACCCATTTTTGCTTTCCGAGATAATGTTCTCGACTTCCACACATTCTTCAAGGCTCCCAGAATTTTCGCCCCCTCCCCACCCTATGATCCACTTCCGCTTCCATTGTTCCATCCGCTGCCAGATACACTCCCAGATATCTAAAACACTTCACTTCCTCCAGTTTTTCTCCATTCAAACTCACCTCCCAATTGACTTGACCCTCAAACCCTACTGTACCTAATAACCTTGCTCTTATTCACATTTACTCTTAACTTTCTTCTTTCACACACTTTACCAAACTCAGTCACCAGCTTCTGTAGTTTCTCACATGAATTAGCACCAGCGCTGTATCATCAGCGAACAACAACTGACTCACTTCCAAGCTCTCTCATCCCCAAGAGACTTCATACTTGCCCCTCTTTCCAAAACTCTTGCATTCACCTCCCTAACAACTTAAGTGAAAGGGGCTAATGGGAATGTGAAAACAAGTAGTGGTGATGTAAGAAGAGGATGGAGTGAGTATTTTGAAAGTTTGTTGAATGTGTTTGATGATAGAGTGGCAGATATAGGTAATATATATATATATATATATATATATATATATATATATATATATATTATATATATATATATATATATATATATATATATATATATATATATATATATATATATATATATATATATATATATAAGATATAGGGCAGATATATATATATATATATATCTGCCCTATATATAAGATATAGGGCAGATATATGCAAACTGAGAGGGTTAGGGACAATGATTTGGTAAACAGAGAAGAGTTAGTAAAAGCGTTGCGGAAGATGAGAGCCGGGAAGGCAGCGGGTTTGGATGGTATTGCAGTGGAATTTGTTAAAAAAGGTGGTGACTTTATTGTTGACTGATTGGTAAGGTTATTTAATGTAAGTATGATTTATGGTGAAGTGCCTGAGGATTGGCTGAATGCTTGCATAGTGCCATTGTACAAAGGCAAAGGGGATAAAGGTGAGTGCTCAAATTACAGAGTTATAAGTTTGTTGAGTATTTCTGGTAAATTATATGGGAGGGTATTGATTGAGAGGGTGAAGGCATGTACAGAGCATCAGATTGGGGAAGAGCAGTGTGGTTTCAGAAGTGGTAGAGGATGTGTGGATCAGGTGTTTGCTTTGAAGAATGTATGTGAGAAGTACTTAGGAAAGCAAATGGATTTGTATGTAGTATTTATGGATCTGAAGAAGGCATATGATAGAGTTGACAGAGATGCTCTGTGGAAGGTATTAAGAATATATGGTGTGGGAGGCAAAGTTGTTAGAAGCAGTGAAAAGTTTTTATCGAGGATGTAAGGCATGTGTACGTGTAGGAAGAGAGGAAAGTGATTGGTTCTCAGTGAATATAGGTTTGCAGCAGGGGTGTGTGATGTCTCCATGGTTGTTTAATTTGTTTATGGTTGCGTTGTTAGGGGGGTGAATGCAAGAGTTTTGGAAAGAGGGGCAAGTATGCAGTCTGTTGTGGATGAGAGAGCTTGGGAAGTGAGTCAGTTGTTTTTCGCTGATGATACAGCGCTGGTGGCTGATTCGTGTGAAAAACTGCAGAAGCTGGTGACTGAGTTTGGTAAAGTGTGTGAAAGAAGAAAGCTGAGAGTAAATATGAATAAGAGCAAGGTTATTAGGTACCGTAGGGTTGAGGGACAAATCAATTTGGAGGTAAGTTTGAATGGAGAAAAACTGGAGGAAGTGAAGTGTATTAGATATCTGAGAGTGGATTTGGCAGTGGATGGAACCATGGAAGCGGAAGTGAATCATAGGGTGGGGGAGGGGGCGAAAGTTTTTTGAGCGTTGAAGAATGTGTGGAAGTCGAGAACATTATCTCGGGAAGCAAAAATGGGTATGTTTGAAGGAGTAGTGGTTCCAACAATGTTATATGGTTGCGAGGCGTGGGCTATAGACAGAGTTGTGCGGAGGAGGGTGGATGTGCTTGAAATGAGATGTTTGAGGACAATAAGTGTTGTGATGTGGTTTGATCGAGTACGTAATAATAGGGTAAGAGAGATGTGTTGTAGTAAAAAGAGTGTGGTTGAGAGAGCAGAAGAAGGTGTTTTGAAATGGTTTGGTCACATGGAGAGAATGAGTGAGGAAAGATTGACAAAAAGGAGAAATGTGTCAGAGGTGGAAGGGAACGAGGAGAAGTGGGAGACCAAATTGGAGGTGAAACTATAGAGTGAAAAAGATTTCGATTGATCGGGGCCTGAGCATGCATGAGGGTGAAAGGCGTGCAAGGAATAGAGTGAACTGGAACGATGTGGTATACCGGGGTCGACGTGCTGTCAATGGATTGAACCAGGGTATGTGAAGCGTATGGGGTAAACCATGGAAAGTTGTGTGGGTCCTGGATGTGAAAGGGAGCTGTGGCTTCGGTGCATTTTTACATGACAGCTAGAGACTGAGTGTAAACGAATTTGGCCTTGTATTTTCCTAATGCTACATCGCGCACATGCGGGGCGAGGGGGTTGTTATTTCATGTGTGGCGGGGTGGCAATGGGAATGAATATAGGCAGACATTGAGAAATATATACATGTGTATATATGTATATGTCTGTGTGTATATATATGTATACTTTGAGATGTATATGTATGTATATTTGCGTGTGTGAACGTGTATGTATATGCATGTGTATGTGGGTGGGTTGGGCCATTCTTTCGTCTGTTTCCTTGCGCTACCTCGTTAACGCGTGAGACAGCAACAAAGCAAAATAAACAAATATATATATACATATATGTATATATATATATATATATATAATATATATATATATATATATATATATATATATATATATATATATATATATATATATATATATATATATACGCTCATACACAGACATATGCATATATACACGTGTTCATATTCATATTTGCTTGCCTTCATCCACTTTTGGCGCCACCCCGCCCCGCAAGAAACAAGCATCGCTATCCCCTGCTCCGACTTGGTAGCGGCAAGAAAACAGACAAAAAGGCCACATTTGTTCACACTGAGGTCTCTAGCTGTCATGTGTAATGCACCGGAGCCACAGCTCCCTATCCACATTCAGGCCCCACAGACATTTCCTTGGTTTGCCCCAAATGTTTCGTATCACCTGGTTCAGTCCATTGGGAGCACTTTGACCCCGGTATACCACATTGTTTCACTCCGTCCTCTTACCTCCAATTTGGTCTCCCGTTTCTCCTTGTTTCCTTCACCTCTGACACATATATCCTCTTTGTCAACTTCTCACTCATTTTCTCCATGTGACCAAAGTATTTCAACACACCCTCTTCCAGTCTCTCAACCACACTCTTTTAATTTACACACATCTCTTACCTTTTCGTACTTACTCGACCAAACCACCCCACACCATATTCCGTCCTAAACATTTCATTTGCAACACATCATCATGCCTGGCAACCACACAACAACACGTGATGCATCTATACATTCAACTATACCTTCGCCAGCCCACGTAACGACCTTTCCTCAATGCTCGCGGGACCTTCATCCCATGGTTCCGTGCGCTGTCATAACCACTCTCAGGTATCTGTAGTCTTCACTTATCGAAGTTTTCTCTATTCAAATGGTCACAAACCTAACCTGTTCCTCTGCACTACTACTTCACAACGTTGCTTTCACTCACAACTTTCTCCTTTCAACACTCTCCTAGACACAGCCATCAACTTCTGCAGGTTCTTACTCGAATCTGCCACTCCTGCTGGGTCATCGGCAAAGAAAAACTGACTCACTTCCTAGATATCATCACTGTCATAATGAGGCTGATAATAATGATAATGATAATGATGACAATGATTATTATTACTATTATTATTATCACTATCATTATTATTATTATTATTATTATTATTATTATTACTATTATTATTATTATTATTATTATTATTATTATTATTATTATTATTATTATTATCATTATGATCATCATTATCATTACTATTATTATCATAATCATTATTATTTCTATTATTAACATATTTACTATTGATATTATCATTATCATAATTACCTTTATCATCAATGACGTTGTAGTTGTTCTTGAATTCTTTAGCTGGCCTGTGGCGTGGGTTTGAGCCTAGCGTGGATCATTTTTCACAACGTAAAGTTCACTATACTCTTCATTACACCCTCAGCTTCAAAATATCCATATCTTCACTGCGTTAGGTTCAATATACTCTTCCTTACCTTATCTTCACAACATCCTTTTCTTCACAGAGCTAAAACTTAATTTTTCTTACAGACAGACAGACAAACATACAGACTGACAAGCACAATATAATCACTAATATACATATTTGTAATTTACTTAAAGTTTTGATTAACTTCACATATCTGGGGAGCAGTGGCTAACTTTTCCTCAGCTGGCTGTTTACAGCCCCAAGCTGGGGACACAAGTTAGCACCAACAAAGTTTGGTGAGAGCAAACATACATCACCTGATTTTTCAGAAATCTGCAGAAACCTTTAGTTCTGCTTCCCAGAGAAGGAGGGAACTTTTGATGGACCACGTATTGAGGACGTGGAGCATAAAGGTAGTTATTACTGACTCATGGCCATGGTGGGGGTCTGATGCCATGTTTAACTCATGGTTGGGGGGGGTGGGGGGTCTAATGCCATACCTAACTCATGGCTAGGGTGAGGGTCTGATGCCATGCTTAACTCATGGTTAGGGTGGGGGTCTGGTGCCATGACTAACTCATGGCTAGGGTGGGGGTCTGATGCCATGCTTAACCTAGTGCTAGGGTGGGGGTCTGGTGCCATGCTTAACTCATGGCTAGGGTGGGGGTCTGATGCCATGCTTAACTCATGGCTAGGGTGGGGGTCTGGTGCCATGCTTAACTCATGGCTAGGGTGGGGGTCTGATGCCATGCTTAACTCATGGCTAGGGTGGGGGTCTGGTGCCATGCTTAACTCATGGCTAGGGTGGGGGTCTGGTGCCATGCTTAACTCATGGCTAGGGTGGGGGTCTGATGCCATGCTTAACCTAGTGCTAGGGTGGGGGTCTGGTGCCATGCTTAACTCATGGCTAGGGTGGGGGTCTGATGCCATGCTTAACCTAGTGCTAGGGTGGGGGTCTGGTGCCATGCTTAACCTCATGGCTAGGGTGGGGGGTCTGGTGCCATGCTTAACTCATGGCTAGGGTGGGGGTCTGATGCCATGCTTAACTCATGGCTAGGGTGGGGGTCTGGTGCCATGCTTAATCATGGCTAGGGTGGGGGTCTGATGCCATGCTTACCCTAGTGCTAGGGTGGGGGTCTGATGCCATGCTTAACTCATGGCTAGGGTGGGGGTCTGATGCCATGCTTAACCTAGTGCTAGGGTGGGGGTCTGATGCCATGCTTAACCTAGTGCTAGGGTGGGGGTCTGGTGCCATGCTTAACTCATGGCTAGGGTGGGGGTCTGATGCCATGCTTAACTCATGGCTAGGGTGGGGGTCTGGTGCCATGCTTAACTCATGGCTAGGGTGGGGGTCTGATGCCATGCTTAACTCATGGCTAGGGTGGGGGTCTGATGCCATGCTTAACTCATGGCTAGGGTGGGGGTCTGGTGCCATGCTTAACTCATGGCTAGGGTGGGGGTCTGGTGCCATGCTTAACCTAGTGCTAGGGTGGGGGTCTGATGCCATGCTTAACTCATGGCTAGGGTGGGGGTCTGGTGCCATGCTTAACCTAGTGCTAGGGTGGGGGTCTGGTGCCATGCTTAACTCATGGCTAGGGTGGGGGTCTGATGCCATGCTTAACCTAGTGCTAGGGTGGGGGTCTGATGCCATGCTTAACTCATGGCTAGGGTGGGGGTCTGGTGCCATGCTTAACTCATGGCTAGGGTGGGGGTCTGATGCCATGCTTAACTCATGGCTAGGGTGGGGGTCTGGTGCCATGCTTAACCTAGTGCTAGGGTGGGGGTCTGATGCCATGCTTAACTCATGGCTAGGGTGGGGGTCTGGTGCCATGCTTAACTCATGGCTAGGGTGGGGGTCTGATGCCATGCTTAACTCATGGCTAGGGTGGGGGTCTGATGCCATGCTTAACTCATGGCTAGGGTGGGGGTCTGATGCCATGCTTAACTCATGGCTAGGGTGGGGGTCTGGTGCCATGCTTAACTCATGGCTAGGGTGGGGGTCTGATGCCATGCTTAACCTAGTGCTAGGGTGGGGGTCTGATGCCATGCTTAACTCATGGCTAGGGTGGGGGTCTGATGCCATGCTTAACCTAGTGCTAGGGTGGGGGTCTGGTGCCATGCTTAACTCATGGCTAGGGTGGGGGTCTGATGCCATGCTTAACCTAGTGCTAGGGTGGGGGTCTGGTGCCATGCTTAACTCATGGCTAGGGTGGGGGTCTGGTGCCATGCTTAACCTAGTGCTAGGGTGGGGGTCTGATGCCATGCTTAACTCATGGCTAGGGTGGGGGTCTGGTGCCATGCTTAACCTAGTGCTAGGGTGGGGGTCTGATGCCATGCTTAACTCATGGCTAGGGTGGGGGTCTGATGCCATGCTTAACCTAGTGCTAGGGTGGGGGTCTGATGCCATGCTTAACTCATGGCTAGGGTGGGGGTCTGGTGCCATGCTTAACCTAGTGCTAGGGTGGGGGTCTGATGCCATGCTTAACTCATGGCTAGGGTGGGGGTCTGGTGCCATGCTTAACTCATGGCTAGGGTGGGGGTCTGATGCCATGCTTAACCTAGTGCTAGGGTGGGGGTCTGGTGCCATGCTTAACTCATGGCTAGGGTGGGGGTCTGGTGCCATGCTTAACTCATGGCTAGGGTGGGGGTCTGATGCCATGCTTAACCTAGTGCTAGGGTGGGGGTCTGGTGCCATGCTTAACCTAGTGCTAGGGTGGGGGTCTGATGCCATGCTTAACTCATGGCTAGGGTGGGGGTCTGGTGCCATGCTTAACCTAGTGCTAGGGTGGGGGTCTGATGCCATGCTTAACTCATGGCTAGGGTGGGGGTCTGATGCCATGCTTAACTCATGGCTAGGGTGGGGGTCTGGTGCCATGCTTAACTCATGGCTAGGGTGGGGGTCTGGTGCCATGCTTAACCTAGTGCTAGGGTGGGGGTCTGGTGCCATGCTTAACTCATGGCTAGGGTGGGGGTCTGATGCCATGCTTAACCTAGTGCTAGGGTGGGGGTCTGATGCCATGCTTAACTCATGGCTAGGGTGGGGGTCTGATGCCATGCTTAACTCATGGCTAGGGTGGGGGTCTGGTGCCATGCTTAACCTAGTGCTAGGGTGGGGGTCTGGTGCCATGCTTAACTCATGGCTAGGGTGGGGGTCTGATGCCATGCTTAACCTAGTGCTAGGGTGGGGGTCTGGTGCCATGCTTAACTCATGGCTAGGGTGGGGGTCTGGTGCCATGCTTAACTCATGGCTAGGGTGGGGGTCTGATGCCATGCTTAACCTAGTGCTAGGGGTGGGGGTCTGATGCCATGCTTAACTCATGGCTAGGGTGGGGATCTGATGCCATGCTTAACCTAGTGCTAGGGTGGGGGTCTGATGCCATGCTTAACTCATGGCTAGGGTGGGGGGTCTGATGCCATGCTTAACCTAGTGCTAGGGTGGGGGTCTGATGCCATGCTTAACTCATGGCTAGGGTGGGGGTCTGGTGCCATGCTTAACTCATGGCTAGGGTGGGGGTCTGGTGCCATGCTTAACTCATGGCTAGGGTGGGGGTCTGGTGCCATGCTTAACTCATGGCTAGGGTGGGGGTCTGGTGCCATGCTTAACTCATGGCTAGGGTGGGGGTCTGATGCCATGCTTAACCTAGTGCTAGGGTGGGGGGTCTGATGCCATGCTTAACCTAGTGCTAGGGTGGGGGTCTGATGCCATGCTTAACTCATGGCTAGGGTGGGGGTCTGGTGCCATGCTTAAACTATGGCTAGGGTGGGGGTCTGATGCCATGCTTAACTCATGGCTAGGGTGGGGGTCTGATGCCATGCTTAACCTAGTGCTAGGGTGGGGGTCTGATGCCATGCTTAACCTAGTGCTAGGGTGGGGGTCTGATGCCATGCTTAACTCATGGCTAGGGTGGGGGTCTGGTGCCATGCTTAACCTAGTGCTAGGGTGGGGGTCTGATGCCATGCTTAACTCATGGCTAGGGTGGGGGTCTGGTGCCATGCTTAACTCATGGCTAGGGTGGGGGTCTGATGCCATGCTTAACCTAGTGCTAGGGTGGGGGGTCTGGTGCCATGCTTAACTCATGGCTAGGGTGGGGGTCTGGTGCCATGCTTAACTCATGGCTAGGGTGGGGGTCTGGTGCCATGCTTAACTCATGGCTAGGGTGGGGGTCTGGTGCCATGCTTAACTCATGGCTAGGGTGGGGGTCTGATGCCATGCTTAACCTAGTGCTAGGGTGGGGGTCTGGTGCCATGCTTAACTCATGGCTAGGGTGGGGGTCTGGTGCCATGCTTAACTCATGGCTAGGGTGGGGGTCTGATGCCATGCTTAACTCATGGCTAGGGTGGGGGTCTGATGCCATGCTTAACCTAGTGCTAGGGTGGGGGTCTGGTGCCATGCTTAACTCATGGCTAGGGTGGGGGTCTGGTGCCATGCTTAACTCATGGCTAGGGTGGGGGTCTGGTGCCATGCTTAACTCTGGCTAGGGTGGGGGTCTGATGCCATGCTTAACTCATGGCTAGGGTGGGGGTCTGATGCCATGCTTAACCTAGTGCTAGGGTGGGGGTCTGGATGCCATGCTTAACTCATGGCTAGGGTGGGGGTCTGATGCCATGCTTAACTCATGGCTAGGGTGGGGGTCTGGTGCCATGCTTAACTCATGGCTAGGGTGGGGGTCTGATGCCATGCTTAACTCATGGCTAGGGTGGGGGTCTGATGCCATGCTTAACTCATGGCTAGGGTGGGGGTCTGATGCCATGCTTAACTCATGGCTAGGGTGGGGGTCTGATGCCATGCTTAACTCATGGCTAGGGTGGGGGTCTGATGCCATGCTTAACTCATGGCTAGGGTGGGGGTCTGATGCCATGCTTAACTCATGGCTAGGGTGGGGGTCTGGTGCCATGCTTAACTCATGGCTAGGGTGGGGGTCTGATGCCATGCTTAACTCATGGCTAGGGTGGGGGTCTGATGCCATGCTTAACTCATGGCTAGGGTGGGGGTCTGATGCCATGCTTAACTCATGGCTAGGGTGGGGGTCTGATGCCATGCTTAACTCATGGCTAGGGTGGGGGTCTGTGCCATGCTTAACTCATGGCTAGGGTGGGGGTCTGATGCCATGCTTAACTCATGGCTAGGGTGGGGGTCTGATGCCATGCTTAACTCATGGCTAGGGTGGGGGTCTGATGCCATGCTTAACTCATGGCTAGGGTGGGGTCTGATGCCATGCTTAACTATGCTAGGGGGGGTCTGATGCCATGCTTAACTCATGGCTAGGGTGGGGTCTGATGCCATGCTTAACCTAGTGCTAGGGTGGGGGTCTGTTGCCATGCTTAACTCATGGCTAGGGTGGGGGTCTGATGCCATGCTTAACCTCAGTGCTAGGGTGGGGGTCTGATGCCATGCTTAACTCATGGCTAGGGTGGGGGTCTGGTGCCATGCTTAACTCATGGCTAGGGTGGGGGTCTGATGCCATGCTTAACTCATGGCTAGGGTGGGGGTCTGGTGCCATGCTTAACTCATGGCTAGGGTGGGGGT
>NC_092291.1:3729496-3734496 GCF_036320965.1 Panulirus ornatus
GGGGGTTGGTGGTAGTGCTGGGTCTAGGTGGTTGATTTTTGGTAGTGTGGGTTGATGGTGGTCGCTGTGGTGGTGCGGGGTCTGTTTGGGGTTGATTGTGGTATTGCTGGGTCTGATGGTGGTGATTGTGGTAGTGGGGGTCTGTTGGGTTGATTGTGGGGGTGTGGGTCTGACGCGCTTCACCGGGGTGGTGCTGGGTTGATGGTGGTTTATTGGGTAGTGTGGGTTTGATGGTGTCGACTGTGGGTGCGGGTCGGGCGGTGGTTGATTGTGGGGGTGCTTGGCCCATGGGGGTTGACCTGGGGTTTAGTGCTGGGTTTGAGGGGGTGTTGTGTTGATGCTGGCTGATGGTGGTTGACTTTTGTAGTGCTGGGTCGGGTTGGGTTTTTTTGATTGTGGTGGTGGGGGTTTGAGGGTGGTTGATTGTGATGGTCGGGGTGTGACAGGGTCTTTTTTGGTATTTGTTGGTCTGATGATATTTGACGTGGTAGGCTGGCCTGATTTTGGGTGGGTGCGGGCGTTGCAGGGTCTTGGTGGTGGTTGTTGTGGGGGTCTGGGCGATGGGGTTGATTGTAGAGTGCTAGGTTTTATGGGGGTTTAAATTTGTGGTGGTGTGGGTCTATGAGGGGTGATTGTGGTAGTGCGGGGTCTGATGGTGGTCGTGTGGGGTTTGGGGGCTGACGGGGTGGTTGATTGTGGTTTGCTGCGTCTGATGGGGGTTGATTGTGGTGGTTTGGGTCTGACGCTGCTTGACGTGGGGGTGCTGGGGTGATGGGGTTTGATTTGGTAGCGCGCGTCTGACGGTGGTTGATTTTTTGGTAGTGCTAGGTTTGAGATGGATGATTTTGGTGGTGCTGGGTCTGATGCTGATTGATTGTGTAATGCTAGGTCTGATGGGGGTTTTGCTTTGGTGGTGCGGGATCTGAGGTGGTTGTTTGTGTTGGTGCGTCCCTGAGGTGGTGGATGCGGTGGTCCTGGTATGGGGGGGTTTGGATTGTGGTGTGCGGGGGTTTGATGGTGGGTTGATTGGGGTGGGGGGCTGGGTCATGATGGTTGATTTTTGGCAGTGAGGAACAGTTTGGTTTTTTATTGGGGTGGGGGTGGCTGATGGTGGGGGATGTGTTTGGCGGGATTGATGGTGGTTGATTGTGGTGTTGCGTTTGATGGGGTGATTGGGGTGGTTCTGCGTTTGGGGTGGTTTGGGGTTGTTTGGGTGGGGGTTTGTTTGGGTCTGATGATGGTTGTGAGGTGGTTTTTGGGGTTTTTGGTGGTTGATTGTGTTGGTACTGGGTCTGATGATGGTTGATTTTGGTGGTTCGGGATCTGATGGTGGTTGTTTGGGTGTTGATGCTGGGTCCGGGGGATGGTTGGTTTGGGTTTGGTTTTTGGATCGATGGTGTTAATTGGTTGTGCGGGGTCTGATGATGGTGTTTTAGGGGGTTCGGATTGATGGTGGTTGATTGTGTTGATGCGGGGTTCTGATGATGGTTGATTAGGGTGGTTCTGGATTGTTTGGGGGTTTTATTGTGTTGATTGTGGTTGATGATGGTTGATTGGGGCGGGGATTGATGATGGTGATTTTATGTTGGGGGGTTGATGAGTTGATTGTGGTGGTTCTTGTTTGGGGCCCGGTATTGTTGGGGTAGTTTTTGGGGTTGATTGTATTTTATTTTTAATTTACGAGCTGATTTTGGTTGGAAGGGTGTTTGCATGGTTTTTTTGTGGTTGATTGTGGGGATTTTGGGGTCTGTGGTGATTGATTGTGTGGTGCGGGGTCTGATAGGGGGTGATTGGTTGGTGCTGGGTTGATGGTGGTTGGTTGTGGTGTGTTTTGGTTTTATGGTGGCGCTTGTGGTGGTGCTTGGCTGATGGTGGTTGATTTGGAAAGTGCTGGGTCTGATGATGGTTGATTGTGGTTGTGCTGGATCTGATGATGGTTGATTGTGGTGGTTCTGGGTCTGATGGTTTTTTATTGTGGTGGTGCTGGGTCTGATGGCGGTTGATTGTGGTGGTGCTGGGTCTGATATTGGTTAACTGTGGTGGTGCTAGTCTGATAGTGGCTGATTGAGGTTGTGCTGGGTCTGATGATGGTTGATTGTGGTGACGCTAGGCCTGATGATGGTGGATGTAATGGTGCTGGGTCTGTTGGTGGTTGATTGTGGTGGTGCTGTGTCAGATGGTGGTTGATTGTGGCAGTGCTGGGACTGATGGCGGTTGATTTTGGTGGTGCTGGGTCTGACGGTGGTTGATTTTGGTAGTGCTTTGTCTGATGGTGGTTGATTGTGGTGGTGCTGGATCTGACGTTTCTTGATTGTGGTGGTGCTGAGTCTGACGGTGGTTGATTGTGGTATCGCTGGGTCTGACGGTGGTTGAATGTGGTAGTGCTGGGTTTGATGGTGATTGATTGTGATGGTGCTGGATCTGATGGTGATTGGCTGTGGTGATGTTAGGTCTGATGGTGGTTGATTATAATGGTGCTGGATCTGATGGTGGTTGATTGTGGTGGTGCTGGGCCTGATGGTGTGGATGTGGTGCTGCTGGACTTGATGTTGGTTGATTGTGGTCGTGCTGGGTCTGGTAATGGATGATTGTGGTGGTTTTGGGTCTGATGGTGATTGATTTCGGTGGTACTGGGTCTGATGATGGTTGACTTATGGTTCTGGATCTGATGGTGGTTGATTGTGTTGGTGCTGGGTCTGATGCTGGTTGATTGTGGTGGTGCTGGATCTGATATTGGTTGATTTTGGTGGTGCTGGGTCTGATGGTGGCTGATTGTGGTACTGCTGGGTCTGATGGTGATTGATTGTGATAGTACTGAGTCTGGTAGTGTTTGATTATGGTTATGCTGAGTCTGTTGGTGGTTGATTGTGGCGGTGCTGCGTCTGATGGTTTTTTATTGTGACGGTGCTGGGTCTGATGGTAGTTGATTGTGGTAATGCTGGGTCTCATGATGGTTAATTGTGGTGGTGCTGGTCTGGTAGTGGTTGATTGAGGTAGTGCTGGGTCTGATGATGGTTGATTGTGGTGACGCTGGGCCTGATGGTGGTGGATGTAGTGTTGCTGGGTCTGTTGGTGGTTGATTGTGGTGTTGCTGGGTCTGATGGTGGTTGAGTGTGGTAGTGCTGAGTCTGATAGTGGTTGATTGTAGTGGTGCTAGGTCTGATAGTGGTTGATTGTGGTAGTGCTGGGTCTGATGGTTGTTGATTGTGGTGGTGCTGGATCTGACGTTTCTTGATTGTGGTGGTGCTGAGTCTGACGGTGGTTGATTGTGGTAGCGCTTGGTCTGACGGTGGTTGAATGTGGTAGTGCTGGGTTTGATTGTCGTTGATTGTGTAGGTGCTGGATCTGATGGTTGTTGTTTGTGGTGATGTTAGGTCTGATGGTGTTGATTGTGATGGTGCTGGATCTGAAGGTGGTTGATTGTGGGGGTGCTGGGCCTGATGGTGTGGATGTGGTGCTGCTGGATCTAATTGTGGTTGATTGTGGTGGTGCTGGGTCTGATGATTGTCGATTGTGGTTGTGCTGGGTCTGATGGTGGTTGATTGTGGTTGTGCTGGGTCTGATGATGGTTGATTGTGGTGGTGCTGGGTCTGATGATGGTTGATTGTGGTGGTGTTGGGTCTGATGATGGTTGATTGTGGTTGTACTGGGTCTGATGATGGTTGATTGTGGTTGCACTGGGTCTGATGGTGGTTGATTGTGGTTGTGCTGGGTCTGATGATGGTTGATTGTGGTTGTGCTGGGTCTGATGATGGTTGATTGTGGTTGTACTGGGTCTGATGATGGTTGACTGTGGTTGTACTGGGTCTGATGATGGTTGATTGTGGTGGTGCTGGGTCTGATGATGGTTGATTGTGGTTGTACTGGGTCTGATGATGGTTGACTGTGGTTGTACTGGGTCTGATGATGGTCGATTGTGGTTGTGCTGGGTCTGATGGTGGTTGATTGTGGTTGTGCTGGGTCTGATGGTGGTTGATTGTGGTTGTACTGGGTCTGATGGTGGTTGATTATGGTAGTGCTGGGTCTGATGGTGGTTGATTGTGGTAGTGCTGGGTCTGATGATGGTTGATTGTGGTTGTGCTGGATCTGATGATGGTTGATTGTGGTGGTTCTGGGTCTGATGGTTTTTTATTGTGGTGGTGCTGGGTCTGATGGCGGTTGATTGTGGTGGTGCTGGGTCTGATATTGGTTAACTGTGGTGGTGCTAGTCTGATAGTGGCTGATTGAGGTTGTGCTGGGTCTGATGATGGTTGATTGTGGTGACGCTAGGCCTGATGATGGTGGATGTAATGGTGCTGGGTCTGTTGGTGGTTGATTGTGGTGGTGCTGTGTCAGATGGTGGTTGATTGTGGCAGTGCTGGGACTGATGGCGGTTGATTTTGGTGGTGCTGGGTCTGACGGTGGTTGATTTTGGTAGTGCTTTGTCTGATGGTGGTTGATTGTGGTGGTGCTGGATCTGACGTTTCTTGATTGTGGTGGTGCTGAGTCTGACGGTGGTTGATTGTGGTATCGCTGGGTCTGACGGTGGTTGAATGTGGTAGTGCTGGGTTTGATGGTGATTGATTGTGATGGTGCTGGATCTGATGGTGATTGGCTGTGGTGATGTTAGGTCTGATGGTGGTTGATTATAATGGTGCTGGATCTGATGGTGGTTGATTGTGGTGGTGCTGGGCCTGATGGTGTGGATGTGGTGCTGCTGGACTTGATGTTGGTTGATTGTGGTCGTGCTGGGTCTGGTAATGGATGATTGTGGTGGTTTTGGGTCTGATGGTGATTGATTTCGGTGGTACTGGGTCTGATGATGGTTGATTATGGTGGTTCTGGATCTGATGGTGGTTGATTGTGTTGATGCTGGGTCTGATGATGGTTGATTGTGGTGGTGCTGGATCTGATGGTGGTTGATTGTGTTGGTGCTGGGTCTGATGATGGTTGATTGTGGTACTGCTGGGTCTGATGGTGATTGATTGTGATGTACTGAGTCTGGTAGTGTTTGATTTGGT
>NC_092291.1:3736996-3761996 GCF_036320965.1 Panulirus ornatus
ATGAATTATGGAGGAGATGGAAGACTTACTAATGTTATTAGATAACTAACTCTATACCCACATGTTTCCACATTCATGAGACATGTCATCATAATGTGTGATATATCGACTGAGCTCTTTGGTCACGAGGTGACTCAAAAGTCCTTACGTGCAGTGACAGAGTCTCTGATTTTGGAATTACCTGACACACCTGAAGAAGATGTTTCAAGGGTTCTTTTTTTTCTTCGACTTGTGACTCCAGAATGATACTGTCTGCCTCAGTGACCCGAGGAGACGATAGACCTGAACCAATCAGATGAGTCTTGCCGAACGTTCATCACAACGGTCAACCACCTCAGCAGGTAACACCAGCCGCTCATAAGGTCACTCGCTCATAACATGTAATCTACGTGTTTGCTAATACATCATCAAGGTCAACTTGGTGATGACAAACCAAACTATACTTACTGGACAACAATGCTCACACATCTACTACCGAAGTTCTCGAAATTCTCTGCAACTCACTCTGACTTGAACACGTACAAGCCCTTCATTCAGGTCACCGAAACGTCCTTCACGGTGTAAGGTCTACTGGTGACCTGTCCTGTATGATTCATCCGTGGTCTACTGGTGACCTGTTCATTATGATTCACCTGTGGTCTACTGGTGACCTGTCCATTATGATTCACCTGTGGTCTACTGGTGACCTGTCCATTATGATTCACCTGTGGTCTACTGGTGACCTGTCCATTATGATTCACCTGTGGTCTACTGGTGACCTGTCCATCATGATTCACCTGTGGTCTACTGGTGACCTGTCCATTATGATTCCCCTGTGGTCTACTGGTGACCTGTTCATTATGATTCGCCTGTGGTCTACTGGTGACCTGTCCATTATGATTCCCCTGTGGTCTACTGGTGACCTGTCCATTATGATTCCCCTGTGGTCTACTGGTGACCTGTTCATTATGATTCGCCTGTGGTCTACTGGTGACCTGTCCTTTATGATTCACCTGTAGTCTACTGGTGACTTGTCCATTATGATTCGCCTGTGGTCTACTGGTGACCTGTCCTTTATGATTCACCTGTAGTCTACTGGTGACCTGTCCTTTATGATTCACCTGTGGTCTACTGGTGACTTGTCCATTATGATTCACCTGTGGTCTACTGGTGACCTGTCCATTATGATTCACCTGTGGTCTACTGGTGACCTGTCCTTTATGATTCACCTGTGGTCTACTGGTGACCTGTCCTTTATGATTCACCTGTGGTCTACTGGTGACCTGTCCTTTATGATTCACCTGTGGTCTACTGGTGACTTGTCCATTATGATTCACCTGTAGTCTACTGGTGACTTGTCCTTTATGATTCACCTGTGGTCTACTAGTGACCTGTCCTTTATGATTCACCTGTAGTCTACTGGTGACCTGTCCTTTATGATTCACCTGTGGTCTACTGGTGACCTGTCCTTTATGATTCACCTGTGGTCTACTGGTGACCTGTCCATTATGATTCACCTGTGGTCTACTGGTGACCTGTCCCTTATGATTCACCTGTGGTCTACTAGTGCCCTGTCCTGTATGATTCATCCGTGGTTCTCTTTCAGGTATTCTAATGAATGTCTTGTTGCCTTTCTAAAAGTCTCCAGAGTATATGATGAGGTTTGGTGTACATCTTTGCTTTCTAATCTTTTCTTTGGCTTTTCTGCTTTTTCCTGTAATCTGATGCACACAGTCCCTCCTCTGACCGGTAGTTTCTACTAGGATTCTGTCGTAATGGTTTTCTTTCTTCCACCTAACTTAACTCTATTCTCGCATACACAGATCATTCCACTCTACTTCATATCACCGTCGCTCCCCTCCTAACTCTAATACTTCTTCTTTCAATCACGCTAAACATGTCTCCTCTTTTTATCCAGAAGTTTGCAGCATCTCTGAATGGAGAAGCAGTAGACTGACTTAATGCAGTCATAGAAAAACTCGGTTTTTCCTTATATAGCTTTTTATATCTCGTTCGTTACCCTTATCTCACTTGTTACCCTTATCTCACTCGTTACCCTTATATCACTTGTTACCCTTATCTCACTTGTTACCCTTATCTCACTTGTTACCCTTATCTCACTTGTTACCCTTATCTCACTCGTTACCCTTATCTCGCTCGTTACCCTTATCTCACTTGTTACCCTTATCTCACTCGTTACTCTTATCTCACTCGTTACCCTTATCTTACTTGTAACCCTTATCTCACTTGTTACCCTTATCTCACATTTTACCCTTATCTCACTTGTTATCATTATCTCACTTGTTACCCTTATCTCACTTGTTACCCTTATCTCACTTGTTACCCTTATCTCACTTGTTTTCCTTATCTCACTTGTTACCCTTATCTCACTCATTACCTTTATCTTACTTGTAACCCTTATCTCACTTGTTACCTATATCTTACTTGTTACCCTTATTTCACTCGTTACCCTTATCTTACTTGTAACCCTTATCTCACTTGTTACCCTTATCTTACTTGTTACCCTTATCTCACTCGTTACCCTTATCTCACTTGTTACAATTATCTCACTTGTTACCCTTATCTCACTTGTTACCCTTATCTTACTTGTTACCCTTATCTCACTTGTTACCCTTATCTCACTTGTTACCCTTATCTCACTCGTTACCCATATCTCACTTGTTACCATTATCTCACTCGTTACCCTTACCTCGCTCCTTAACCTTATCTCACTTGTTACCCTTATCTCACTCGTTACCCTTATCTCAATTGTTACCATTATCTCACTTGCTACCCTTATCTCACTTGTTACCCTTATCTCACTTGTTATCCTTATCTCACTTGTTACCCTTATCTCACTCGTTACCCTTATCTCACTCGTTACCCTTATCTCACTCGTTACCCTTACCTCGCTCGTTACCCTTATCTCACTTGTCACCATTATCTCACTTGTTACCCTTATCTCACTTGTTACCCTTATCTCACTCGTTACCATTATCTAACTCGTTACCCTTATCTCACTTGTCACCATTATCTCACTTGTTACCCTTATCTCACTCGTAACCCTTATCTCACTCGTTACCCTTACCTCGCAAGTTACCCTTATCTCACTTGTTACCCTTATCTCACTTGTTACCCTTATCTCACTTGTTACCCTTATCTTACTTGTTACCCTTATCTCACATGTCACCATTATCTCACTTGATACCCTTATCTCACTTGTTACTCTTATCTCACTTGTTACACTTATCTCACTCGTTACCCTTATCTCACTCGTTACCCTTACCTCGCAAGTTACCCTTATCTCACTTGTTACCCTTATCTCACTTGTTACCCTTATCTCACTTGTAACCCTTATCTCACTTGTTACCCTTATCTTACTTGTTACCCTTATCTCACATGTCACCATTATCTCACTTGTTACCCTTATCTCACTTATTACTCTTATCTCACTTGTTACCCTTATCTCACTCGTTACCCTTATCTCGCTCGTTACCCTTATCTCACTTGTTACCCTTATCTCACTCGTTACCCTTATCTCACTCGTTATCCTTATCTCACTTGTTACCCTTATCTCACTCGTTACCCTAATATCACTTGTTACCCTTATCTCACTTGTTACCCTTATCTTACTTGTTACCTTATCTCACTTGTTACCCTTATCTCACTCGTTACCCTTATCTCACTTGTTACCCTTATCTCACTTGTTACCCTTATCTTACTTGTTACCCTTATCTCACTTGTTACCATTATCTCACTTGTTACCCTTATCTCACTTGTTACCCTTATCTCACTTGTTACCCTTATCTTACTTGTAACCCTTATCTCACTTGTTACCCTTATCTCACTCGTTACCATTATCTCACTTGTTACCCTTATCTTACTTGTAACCCTTGTCTCACTTGTTACCCTTATCTCACTTGTTACCCTTATCTCACTTGTTACCCTTATCTTACTTGTAACCCTTGTCTCACTTGTTACCCTTATCTCACTTGTTACCCTTATCTCACTGTTACCCTTATCTCACTCTTACATTACCTCGTCGTTACCCTTATCTCACTTGTTACCTATCTCCTTCTATTCACTTACCTACTCTGTACTATTACTTCCTTATCTGACTATCACTTACTCCGTCTTATCTCACGTTACCTTTTGTCTATTATGTTACTATTATTGTCTATCTCACGTTACTTATCTCTCTTACCCTTACATTGACATATTCATGTACTTCATTTCTTATCTCTACTACCTCTGTCTATTCATTACTTTCTTCTTCTGTACTTTACTGTTACTATTTACTTATTCATTACTATCAGTACTTATCATTCCTATACTTACTATCCTCTTTCATTCTTCATTCTTCTATTTCCTATCTTACCTATTTTCTTTCACTGTACTTTTCTGTTCTTCTCGTCTACTCTTGTACTTATAGTACTTATCATTGTATTATTCCTTGTACTATCTTGTTACTTATTTGCCTATTATTACTTCCACTGTTACCTTCTGTCTCTGTTCTTACTCAGTACTATCATGTCCTATCTGTCTACTTATGTCTTTCTTGTTACTTATATTACTATATTTTACTATTCATGTCTACCTGTCTATCATTGTACTTATCTTACTTATTCTGTACTATCTCTGTTCTTCTACTGTACTACTTACGTACTTATCTTCTTATCTACTTTTCATCTATTACTTCCTCGTACCTACTCTTACTATCTCCTGTTACTATATTGTTCTTTCCGTACTTACATTCATTCACTTATCTCTATGTCCTTTTATTGTTCCTATCTTTTACTTCTCATTGTACTATCACGTTACTATACCTTCTCTGTTACATTCATTACTTATCTGTCTTCTCATTACTTATTCTGTCTTATTCATTCCTACCATGTACTATCATCGTCTCTATTCTATCACGTCCCTATCATGTCTTTTTTTCCTCTATGTCTTATATCTTCGTACTTATACTTGTCTTTCTTTACTACTGTCTATCTCATTGTCTTATTATGTCTATTCTTTTCCTTATCTCACTCGTTACCCTTATCTCAGCGTTTTCCAATCTCACTTCTTACCCTTATCTCACTTGTTACCCTTATCTCACTTGTTACCCTTATCTTACTTGTTACCCTTATCTCACTTGTTACCCTTATCTCACTTGTTACCCTTATCTCACTCGTTACCCTTATCTCACTCGTTACTCTTATCTCGCTCGTTACCCTTATCTCACTCGTTACCCTTACCTCGCTCGTTACCATTATCTCACTTGTCACCATTATCTCACTTGTTACCCTTATCTCACTTGTTACCCGTATCTCACTCGTTACCATTATCTCACTCGTTACCCTTATCTCACTTATCACCATTATCTCACTTGTTACCCTTATCTCACTTGTTACCCTTATCTCACTCGTTACCATTATCTCACTCGTTACCCTTATCTCACTTGTCACCATTATCTCACTTGTTACCCTTATCTCACTTGTTACCCTTATCTCACTCGTTACCCTTACCTCGCTCGTTACCCTTATCTCACTTGTTACCCTTGTCTCACTTGTTACCTTGTCTCACTTGTTACTCTTATCTCACTTGTTACCCTTATCTCAATCGTTACCCTTATCTCGCTCGTTACTCTTATCTCACTTGTTACCCTTATCTCACTTGTTACCCTTATCTTACTTGTTACCCTTATTTCACTTGTTACCCTTATCTCACTCGTTACCCTTATCTCACTTGTAACCCTTATCTCACTTGTTACCCTTATCTTACTTGTTACCCTTATCTCACTTGCTACCCTTATCTCACTTGTTACCCTTATCTCACTTGTTACCATTATCTCACTTGTTACCCTTATCTCACTTGTCACCCTTATCTTACTTGTAACCCTTATCTCACTTGTTACCCTTATCTCACTTGTTACCCTTATCTCACTCGTTACCCTTATCTCACTTGTTACCATTATCTCACTCGTTACCCTTACCTCGCTCGTTACTCTTATCTCACTTGTTACCATTATCTCACTTGTTACCCTTACCTCGCTCGTTACCCTTATCTCACTTGTTACCCTTATCTCACTTGTTACCCTTATCTCACTTGTTACCCTTATCTTACTTGTTACCCTTATCTCACTTGTCACCATTATATCACTTGTAACCCTTATCTCACTTGTTACCCTTATCTCACTCGTTACCATTATCTCCCTTGTTACCCTTATCTCACTTGTTACCCTTATCTCACTTGTTACCCTTATCTCACTTGTTACCATTATCTCACTTGTCATCCTTATCTCACTTGTCACCATTATCTCATTTGTTACCCTTATCTCACTTGTTACCCTTATCTCACTTGTTACCCTTATCTCACTTGTTACCCTTACCTCGCTTGTTACCCTTATCTCACTCGTTACCCTTACCTCGCTTGTTACCCTTATCTCACTTGTCACCATTATCTCACTTGTTACCCTTATCTCACTTGTTACCCTTATCTCACTTGTTACCATTATCTCACTTGTTACCCTTATCTCACTCGTTACCATTATCTCACTCGTTACCCTTATCTCACTCGTTACCCTTACCTCGCTTGTTACCTTGCGTTAGATTGGAAAACGCTGCATTCCGATCCTCTGATAAGATACACATGCCGGGATGTTAACTATATGCTGCTCTCTATGCTGGAGACTCCACATAGTGAACATTATGAAGTCAGCTTCCCAGAAGCTGAGTGACGTAACTGTGATCAGCTGTTCCACATGTACAGAGGACTTGTTCTCCACATTAAGAAGCACTGCTCGCATGTCTAGCATGGCTCTGCCTCTGTTCAGTCTAGATTGGAATCAAAAGCTTTCTATCTTATCAACTCTTCAACTATCAACTCTCTACAACCATTTTCTCTCTGTCCGCTTTCATGATGATGCTCTCTCTCCTCATCTCGTCCGCTTTCATGATGATACCTTCTCTCCTCATCTCGTCCGCTGCTCTTGTGAGCTGTCTGTGTGCGTTCTTGGCACAAAGGCTTGGGCCAGTGACACGCATCTGCTGCTGCTTGCCATATATCGTATGGAGGGCAACCACTCGAGGATGGACCGTTATGATCCTTTCCTCGAACATTTAAGCTATAGCTCTCTCATCCATTCCATCCCTCTCTTCTTGCAACATACCCACCCTCAAGGGTCGGATCTATACACACCTCTGGATCTGAAAAGAAATGTTTTCCACGTGATATGTTTTTCATGTATCTACCCAAGTCGTGTACGTTTAAGAAAATATAGTGCAGTGCTTATTCCAGCTGAGGTCTGTCCACTCAGTCCTTTAGACACATTGTTACATGTCCTTCGTTCACGTAGTCTGAACACACAGATACGAACATTGGGGTGTTTGTTCAATTTCACCAGCTGCAGTGATATAGTTGTGTACAGCTGACTGGTCTGTCGTTTGGGTCTAGCAGATGTGGTTTCCTGTCAAGATAACCCAGTTTATAGGATCTGATATGTCAAAATGGCAGTCAAGTGGATGTGTGAATCATGGGAGGAATTATCCAGAGGATATGCTTGTGTCTCTTCAGAACAGGTCATGAGGCTGTGTGTTCGTATGCTTGGCTGGGGTCAGCATCTCGTACCAGGCTACATACACAGCTAGAAACTTTCCCTTGTTTATACGCATCTCTCTCTCTCTCTCTCTCTCTCTCTCTCTCTCTCTCTCTCTCTCTCTCTCTCTCTCTCTCTCTCTCTCTCTCTCTCTCTCTCTCTACCCAGGCCTTCAATAACAGACCTACACTAATCATGACCTTGACATACACTCTACTACGCGTATACTGTTCTACATATATGTTGCCGTACATATATCCTGGCCAGAGTGAACCAAGGTGTCCACATATCCTGCCCAAGATATGCCATGCCCTTTATCTACTCTGCTCTCAACACAAGGTGTCCTGCAACTACTACTCTGCCCACATGGCATGTGTTGCCTCACATGAATCACATCAATACTTACTTACGTGACTTCTGCTGGAGACACAAGTCACATGTAATCAGCGTTCTACCACAATATGATAAACCTTTACAAGATAAACCGTTTACAAGATACTGCGAATACTTCATGTGTAAACTATTTCTTATAAACATAAAGGTGGGTATGATTAAGGCACGTTATGACCGAGATATTCGGCAATTTCCACCATCAAATCTTATCTAATAAAAATCAACATCAGAAACTATATAGTAAGATAACAGTGAAACAACCCATAGTGAGGACAGGATATCATTTCAGCTATAATGACCACAGACCATCACTCGTGTCTTCCAGAGTCCTCCTTCCTTATGTCGTAAGGTTAACAAATGAAATCGACACAGTACTTGACAGGATATCGGTGCATCGTTTGTTGTGCTGATCATGTGCATGAAATCTTCTAAGGCCGAAAGCGAAACTCGAGGTAGCATCTGGTACACCACCACACAATCGTGTGCTCGCTGACTAGTTAGGGAGTTGGGGATAAGATGATGATAATGATGGTTATGGTTTTCAAGTAAAATGGACTGATACAGGTTAGTACTGGTTATAATTAGTGCCCCACGGAGTTTGTTACGATGCACCGCATACAGCCATCAACAGCAGTTCGAGCTGACTTACTCCGAAGTTTTGATCTTCTAACAATATTTCTCGTTGTTGATCCACAAAGTCGTGCCTCTGACAGCAACACGACACTGTTAAAATCACCCGCACAACCAGCAATAGGCTCCTGGCCCGCTTTAACTATCTTAAAAAGTACTTGACACTAACCTCATGTGACCTCATGTGACCTTTCAGGCCATAGGCCAAGGACACCCAAGCAGCTTTGCACCCAAGATGCCTTACGGATGTTCCTTCATAATGGTTCACTTGCTTTTGATCGTAACCAATCTACAATCTCCCATAATACCACAAAGACCCACTGTAATGACTTGGTAGCCGTCCTCACACAGTTTCAACTACCTGCGTGATCAAGCCACCTCACCTCATATAAACACATGCACCGGTGCAGCCAATCAATCAGGCAGTCAACTTGTCTGAGACCTCAAGTGCGCCTCTCGAGCGCCTGAACACGTTTTAGCCCGTGACTCCGGACTCACTTTCCCCAGCAGGAGCCGGTAGGGCTTAACCTTCGATAGTTGCGACACCCCCCCCCCCCCACCCCTGCCCTAATCACCAGCTAGACCAATCTGACTCCTTTCTCTGCCGACAATGACCATAAGAAACATCGTCAACCCCGTCGTTTGATGCAGTTCCTTTTGGATTTCGGTTACGTCCCTCCCCTTGCAATACGAACCCGACAACCGTCGCACACCAACTAAGCTATGGAACTTGAAGCACCACCCAACCCCTGCACTGGTTGCAAAGTAGCTGGACCACTGTAACTCCTCCTCCTCCTCCTCTCTTCTGCTACACAGCCTGAGGACCCTGGTACGCAACCTCTCAAATACTTGCACCAAGAGACGCAGCCAGTGACGCGCCTCTCTTGTTTCTCTCCTGCCACACCTGCTGCTAAACTAGCGCCGGGAAACCCCCCACCATGCCTGCCTGTATCATAACACCTTGCATATCGACTCCTCTCATCTTATTACCTCATCCTGCACCATTTCTGTGAGTTCACCTTGTGCTGCATTACCTACAATATACGTACATGCCCAGTAAAGCAGTGCGCAGCTAGGTCATGCTTCTGCACCCTTCACTCAGTCCTCACTATTACAAAAGATACACGCCATGTAATCGTGATGATCTTGTCTGACCTGCCACAGCACGTCATGTTAATAAGGCTTTAATGTTACTATTAGAGCAAGTCATGCTAATGATGCTCTACAACGACGAGCCAGAGCGAGTCACGCTAATGCTACTGTGATATGACGTAACATAGCATAATGCTGATGATGCCCCAGTCTGACGTGGCTCAGTGTATAACGATGATGATGCTTTCCGATCTGCCAGAAGGCGTCACGTTAAGCATGATCTAACGTTACGTAGCTTCAGTGTCCCAGATTTTGACCCTAACAAGACAGGCCTGTGAGCAACACCAGGTGGGGTAGGATGCAGCTCGGGTCACGTCACCTAGTGCGGGCAGCCCCACACGGTCCCTAACATGACCGTCTCACCATAAAAAAGAAAAATGTTGCTGGTTTTTAAGAGGATTACACAACAGTCCTCCACACTGCATACAGGTTTTTATATCAACCGCAAATTTAGGGAGTTGTATGAATGTTACGACGAGTTTGCAAGTATTTTTTGGCGACCCATTTTATTTTGAAGAAATATTTAGATGTTTGCATCGGACGCAAACGACAAGTTTCCTTTTGATATTCCCGCATCGCCAGGCCAACACAAGCCAGCCAGGACAACACAAGCCAGCCAGGGTGATTTTTCTGACAAACTAGTGGGACGCAGAGGTACAACACTTACCAGTGAAGACGTTATTTGCCTCTTCGTACCAACTGCCACGTTGCGTCCTCCTGCTTTTGTCTCCAGTTGACCATCAGTTGATTATATGCTCATATTGGGCTCCATATATATATATATATATATATATATATATATATATATATATATATATATATATATATATATATATATATATATATATATATATCGAGGATGTAAGGCATGTGTACGTGTAGGAAGAGAGGAAAGTGATTGCTTCTCAGTGAATGTAGGTTTGCGGCAGGGGTGTGTGATGTCTCCATGGTTGTTTAATTTGTTTATGGATGGGGTTGTTAGGGAGGTAAATGCAAGAGTCCTGGAAAGAGGGGCAAGTATGAAGTCTGTTGGGGATGAGAGAGCTTGGGAAGTGAGTCAGTTGTTGTTCGCTGATGATACAGCGCTGGTGGCTGATTCATGTGAGAAACTGCAGAAGCTGGTGACTGAGTTTGGTAAAGTGTGTGGAAGAAGAAAGTTAAGAGTAAATGTGAATAAGAGCAAGGTTATTAGGTACAGTAGGGTTGAGGGTCAAGTCAATTGGGAGGTGAGTTTGAATGGAGAAAAACTGGAGGAAGTGAAGTGTTTTAGATATCTGGGAGTGGATCTGGCACCGGATGGAACCATGGAAGCGGAAGTGGATCATAGGGTGGGGGAGGGGGCGAAAATTCTGGGGGCCTTGAAGAATGTGTGGAAGTCGAGAACATTATCTCGGAAAGCAAAAATGGGTATGTTTGATGGAATAGTGGTTCCAACAATGTTGTATGGTTGCGAGGCGTGGGCTATGGATAGAGTTGTGCGAAGGAGGATGGATGTGCTGGAAATGAGATGTTTGAGGACAATGTGTGGTGTGAGGTGGTTTGATCGAGTGAGTAACGTAAGGGTAAGAGAGATGTGTGGAAATAAAAAGAGCGTGGTTGAGAGAGCAGAAGAGGGTGTTTTGAAATGGTTTGGGCACATGGAGAGAATGAGTGAGGAAAGATTGACCAAGAGGATATATGTGTCGGAGGTGGAGGGAACGAGGAGAAGAGGGAGACCAAATTGGAGGTGGAAAGATGGAGTGAAAAAGATTTTGTGTGATCGGGGCCTGAACATGCAGGAGGGTGAAAGGAGGGCAAGGAATAGAGTGAATTGGAGCGATGTGGTATACAGGGGTTGACGTGCTGTCAGTGGATTGAATCAAGGCATGTGAAGCGTCTGGGGTAAACCATGGAAAGCTGTGTAGGTATGTATATTTGCGTGTGTGGACGTGTGTATGTACATGTGTATGGGGGGGGGGTTGGGCCATTTCTTTCGTCTGTTTCCTTGCGCTACCTCGCAAACGCGGGAGACAGCGACAAAAAAAAAAAAAAAAAAAAAAAAAAAAAAAAAAAAAAAATATTTTTTTCAGAAAAGAAGAGTGAATGTTGGGGTGAAGAGGGTGGTGAGAGTAAGTGAGCTTGGGAAGGAGACTTGTGTGAGGAAGTACCAGGAGAGACTGAGAACAGAATGGAAAAAGGTGAGAACAATGGAAGTAATGGGAGTGGGGGAGGAATGGAATGTATTTAGGGAATCAGTGATGGATTGCGCAAAAGATGCTTGTGGCATGAGAAGAGTGGGAGGTGGGTTGATTAGAAAGGGTAGTCAGTGGTGGGATGAAGAAGTAAGATTATTAGTGAAAGAGAAGAGAGAGGCATTTGGACGATTTTTGCAGGAAAAAAATGCAAGTGAGTGGGAGATGTATAAAAAAAAGAGACAGGAGGTCAAGAGAAAGGTGCAAGAGGTGAAAAAGAGGGCAAATGAGAGTTGGGGTGAGAGAGTATCATAAAATTTTAGGGAGAATAAAAAGATGTTCTGGAAGGAGGTAAATAAAGTGCGTAAGACAAGGGAGCAAATGGGAACTTCAGTGAAGGGCGCAAATGGGGAGGTGATAACAAGTAGTGGTGATGTGAGAAGGAGATGGAGTGAGTATTTTGAAGGTTTGTTCAATATGTTTGATGATAGAGTGGCAGATATAGGGTGTTTTGGTCGAGGTGGTGTGCAAAGTGAGAGGGTTAGGGAAAATGATTTGGTAAACAGAGAAGAGGTAGTAAAAGCTTTGCGGAAGATGAAAGCCGGCAAGGCAGCAGGTTTGGATGGTATTGCAGTGGAATTTATTAAAAAAGGGGGTGACTGTATTATTGACTGGTTGGTAAGGTTATTTAATGTATGTATGACTCATGGTGAGGTGCCTGAGGATTGGCGGAATGCTTGCATAGTGCCATTGTACAAAGGCAAAGGGGATAAGAGTGAGTGCTCAAATTACAGAGGTATAAGTTTGTTGAGCATTCCTGGTAAATTATATGGGAGGGTATTGATTGAGAGGGTGAAGGCATGTACAGAGCATCAGATTGGGGAAGAGCAGTGTGGTTTCAGAAGTGGTAGAGGATGTATGGATCAGGTGTTTGCTTTGAAGAATGTATGTGAGAAATACTTAGAAAAGCAAATGGATTTGTATGTATCGTTTATGGATCTGGAGAAGGCATATGATAGAGTTGATAGAGATGCTCTGTGGAAGGTATTAATAATATATGGTGTGGGAGGCAAGTTGTTAGAAGCAGTGAAAAGTTTTTATCGAGGATGTAAGGCATGTGTACGTGTAGGAAGAGAGAAAAGTGATTGGTTCTCAGTGAATGTAGGTTTGCGGCAGGGGTGTGTGATGTCTCCATGGTTGTTTAATTTGTTTATGGATGGGGTTGTTAGGGAGGTGAACGCAAGAGTTTTGGAAAGAGGGGCAAGTATGAAGTCTGTTGGGGATGAGAGAGCTTGGGAAGTGAGTCAGTTGTTGTTCGCTGATGATACAGCGCTGGTGGCTGATTCATGTGAGAAACTGCAGAAGCTGGTGACTGAGTTTGGTAAAGTGTGTGAAAGAAGAAAGTTAAGAGTAAATGTGAATAAGAGCAAGGTAATTAGGTACAGTAGGGTTGAGGGTCAAGTCAATTGGGAGGTAAGTTTGAATGGAGAAAAACTGGAGGAAGTAAAGTGTTTTAGATATCTGGGAGTGGATTTGGCAGCGGATGGAACCATGGAAGCGGAAGTGGATCATAGGGTGGGGGAGGGGGCGAAAATCCTGGGAGCCTTGAAGAATATGTGGAAGTCGAGAACATTATCTCGGAAAGCAAAAATGGGTATGTTTGATGGAATAGTGGTTCAAACAATGTTGTATGGTTGCGAGGCGTGGGCTATGGATAGAGTTGTGCGCAGGAGGATGGATGTGCTGGAAATGAGATGTTTGAGGACAATATGTGCTGTGAGGTGGTTTGATCGAGTAAGTAACGTAAGGGTAAGAAAGATGTGTGGAAATAAATAGAGCGTGGTTGAGAGAGCAGAAGAGGGTGTTTTGAAATGGTTTGGGCACATGGAGAGAATGAGTGAGGTAAGATTGACCAAGAGGATATATGTGTCGGAGGTGGAGGGAACGAGGAGAAGTGGGAGACCAAATTGGAGGTGGAAAGATGAAGTGAAAAAGATTTTGTGTGATCGGGGCCTGAACATGCAGGAGGGTGAAAGGAGGGCAAGGAATAGAGTAAATTGGATCGATGTGGTATACCGTGGTTGACGTGCTGTCAGTGGATTGAATCAGGGCATGTGAAGCGTCTGGGGTAAACCATGGAAAGCTGTGTAGGTATGTATATTTGCGTGTGTGGACGTATGGATATACATGTGTATGGGGGTGGGTTAGGCCATTTCTTTCGTCTGTTTCCTTGCGCTACCTCGCAAACGCGGGAGACAGCGACAAAGCAAAAAAAAAAAATATATATATATATAGATATATATATATATATATATATATATATATATATATATATATATATATATATATATATATATATATATATATATATATATATATATCCCCTATCCCTGGGCATAGGGGATTAAGAGTACTTCCCACGTATTCCCTGCGTGTTGTAGAAGGCGACTAAAAGGGGAGGGAGCGGGGAGCTGGAAATCCTCCCCTCTCGTTTTTTTTTTAATTTTCCAAAAGAAGGAACAGAGAATTGGGCCAGGTGAGGGTATTCCCCCAAAGGCCCAGTCCTCTGTTCTTAACGCTACCTCGCTAATGCGGGAAATGGCGAATAGTTTGAAAGAAAGAAAATATATATATATATATATATATATATATATATATATATATATATATATATATATATATATATATATATATATATATATATATTGCCCAATGACAATGTTTACCAAATGGCGTCCTAGCTTCGTCTTTTTGATGTATATCAACTGACTGTGATATTTCTCTCTTGTGTCTCCCCTGATGATGTGATCATTACACGAAAGTGCACTTGGGAACTTTTCGTGTTTCATTTTCCCCGTGGACTCTTAGGAATACATATATATATATATATTATTTTTTTTTTTATTATACTTTGTCGCTGTCTCCCGCGTTTGCGAGGTAGCGCAAGGAAACAGACGAAAGAAATGGCCCAACCCCCCCCCCATACACATGTATATACATACGTCCACACACGCAAATATACATACCTACACAGCTTTCCATGGTTTACCCCAGACGCTTCACATGCCTTGATTCACTCCACTGACAGCACGTCAACCCCGGTATACCACATCGCTCCAATTCACTCTATTCCTTGCCCTCCTTTCACCCTCCTGCATGTTCAGGCCCCGATCACACAAAATCTTTTTCACTCCATCTTTCCACCTCCAATTTGGTCTCCCTCTTCTCCTCGTTCCCTCCACCTCCTACACATATATCCTCTTGGTCAATCTTTCCTCACTCATTCTCTCCATGTGCCCAAACCACTTCAAAACACCCTCTTCTGCTCTCTCAACCACGCTCTTTTTATTTCCACACATCTCTCTTACCCTTACGTTACTCACTCGATCAAACCACCTCACACCACACATTGTCCTCAAACATCTCATTTCCAGCACATCCATCCTCCTGCGCACAACTCTATCCATAGCCCACGCCTCGCAACCATACAACATTGTTGGAACCACTATTCCTTCAAACATACCCATTTTTGCTTTCCGAGATAATGTTCTCGACTTCCACACATTCTTCAAGGCCCCCAGAATTTTCGCCCCCTCCCCCACCCTATGATCCACTTCCGCTTCCATGGTTCCATCCGCTGCCAGATCCACTCCCAGATATCTAAAACACTTCACTTCCTCCAGTTTTTCTCCATTCAAACTCACCTCCCAATCGACTTGACCCTCAACCCTACTGTACCTAATAACCTTGCTCTTATTCACATTTACTCTTAACTTTCTTCTTTCACACACTTTACCAAACTCAGTCACCAGCTTCTGCAGTTTCTCACATGAATCAGCCACCAGCGCTGTATCATCAGCGAACAACAACTGACTCACTTCCCAAGCTCTCTCATCCCCAACAGACTTCATACTTGCCCCTCTTTCCAAAACTCTTGCATTCACCTCCCTAACAACCCCATCCATAAACAAATTAAACAACCATGGAGACATCACACACCCCTGCCGCAAACCTACATTCACTGAGAACCAATCACTTTCCTCTCTTCCTACACGTACACATGCCTTACATCCTCGATAAAAACTTTTCACTGCTTCTAACAACTTTCCTCCCACACCATATATTCTTCTGCAGTTTCTCAGTTTTGTTTTCTGAGATAACGTTCTCTCCTCACACACATTCTTCATCGCTCCCAGAACTTTCGCCCCCTCCCCCACCCTGTAACTCACTTCCGCTTCCATGGTTCCATTCGCTGCTAAGTCCACTCTAGGTGTCTAAGACACTTCACTTTCTCATATATATATATATATATATATATATATATATATATATATATATATATATATATATATATATATATATATATATATATATATATATATATATATATATATATATATATATATATATATATATATATATAAGTCCACTCTAGGTGTCTAAGACACTTCACTTTCTCATATATATATATATATATATTTTTCTTTCTTTTTTTCTTTCAAACTATTCGCCATTTCCCGCATTAGCGAGGTAGCGTTAAGAACAGAGGACTGGGCCTTTGAGGGAATACCCTCACCTGGCCCAATTCTCCGTTCCTTCTTTTGGAAAATTAAAAAAAAACCGAGAGGGGAGGATTTCCAGCCCCCCGCTCCCACAATATCTATATATATATATATATATATATATATATATATATATATATATATATATATATATATATATATATATATATATATATATATATATATATATATCTATATATATATATATATCTATATATATATATATATATATATATATATATATATATATATATATATATATATACATATATATATATATATATATATATATATATATATATATATATATATATATATATATGTATATATATATATATATATATATATGAGAAAGTGAAGTGTCTTAGACACCTAGAGTGGACTTAGCAGCGAATGGAACCATGGAAGCGGAAGTGAGTTACAGGGTGGGGGAGGGGGCGAAAGTTCTGGGAGCGATGAAGAATGTGTGTGAGGAGAGAACGTTATCTCAGAAAACAAAACTGAGAAACTGCAGAAGTTGGTGACTGAGTTTGGAAAAGTTTGTGAAAGAAGAAATTTGAGAGTAAATGTTAATAAGAGCAAGGTTTTTAGGTTCAGTAGGGTTGAAGGACAACCAAATTGGGATGTAAGTTTGAATGGAGAAACATTGGAGGAAGTGAAGTGTTCTAGATATTTGGGATTGACCTTAGCAGCAAATAGAACCATGAGAGAGGAAGTGAATCAGAATTTCGGGAAGGAGCGAAGGTTCTAGGAGCGATGAAGAATGTGTGGAAGGAAAGAACGTAATCTCGGAGAGCAAAAGGGGTATACATGAAGGAATAGTTGTTCCAACAATATTTTTTTCATCATTATTCTTAGTCGCTGTCTCCCGCGTTAGCGAGGTAGCGCAAGGAAACAGACGAAAGAATGGCCCAACCCACTCACATACACATGTATATACATAAACGCCCACACACGCACATATACATACCTATACATTTCAACGTAAACTTACTTATACGTACACAGACATATACATATATACACATGTACATATCTATACTTGCTGTCTTCATCCATTACCGTCGCCACCCCGCCACACATGAAAATGGCATCCCCATCCTCCCGCGCGCGCGCGAGGTAGCGTCGGGAAAAGACAACAAAGGCCACATTCGGTCACACTCAGTCTCTAGCTGTCATCTGTAATGCAACGAAACCACAGCTCCCTTTCTACATCCAGGCCCCACAAAACTTTCCATGGTTTTCCCCAGACGCTTCACATGCCCTGGTTCAATCCACTGACAGTACATCGACCACGGTATACCACATCGTTCTAATTCACTCTATTCCTTGCACGCCTTTCACCCTCCTGCATGTTCAGGCCCTGATCGCTCAAAATCTTTTTCACTCCATCTTTCCACCTCCAATTTGGTCTCCCACTTCTCGTTCCCTCCACCTCTGACACATATATCCTCTTTGTCAATCTTTCCTCACTCAGTCTCTCCATGTGGCCAAGCCATTTCAATACACCACGGAGGTACGTGTGTGTGTGTGTGTGTGTGTGTGTGTGTGTGTGTGTGTGTGTGTGTCATAGCTCCCTGACGATGGCAACCTGAAACTTGAAACTTTATGACCAAGTTATGGGAATCCCAAGAATGTGCAACCGGCTATGATTATCTTGTTTATATTTGGTGACACAAGGTTATTCTGGTAACAGTAAAGTACAGTGGAAGGAATTTGGACCGTCCACTTCAAGCCCGGGCCAAGCCGGGGATTGTAAGTAGGTTGAGCTAATGAAGAGGAAATGGTTGTAACATATTAATCATTTTTATGAGTGAAAGATGCATAGTTGATTAATTAGCATTAGATGCTCTGTTCCAATATCTATGCCTATGTGATATCTTTTATTTGACATATATATTTCAGTATAACATACATAGAGGGAAGACAAACACTGATAAATGAATACACAAGATTAACAATACAATTATCATATGATTACCAATGCGAAATGTAAGAATGTGTAAAATGTATTGATACAACATCAGACATACCTGTCTTGTTGATACAGGAAAAACATGATTTTGATGTGCAAAGACATCAACTGACTGGTTAATTAATTGGGCTTTATGCCCATGGCCTCCCAGGGTCTTAATTAAGACCGTCAACCACACGATGTGTCTTGAACACTTTCTTCAGGTCTTCAGAAACATTTTACGACCAGACAGTCTCACTGTATGTATGACTGTATGACCAGTGATCATCAGTTACATAATGTAGGATGTCAATACAGCCGTTGAAATCATTTCTATTCATTTATTTATCCATACTTACCCGAGGAAGGATTGTTGTGAGAGAGTACTGGTCTTACCCAGGACCTTTGTAACGCTCCTGAACTCAAGGCTGCGCTACTTCCAGTAGCAGGAAAATGTAAACTCTTTTGGATTGAGAGCTTGTTTGACGAGACTGTACCCCCAGTGATGCAGCCACAAGTGACTGTCTTTCCACTCGCGATGTAGCCTCGAGCAGACTGAGTGCGGTAACACCAAGTCAATTGTATGGAGAATGAATCATGCTTCCTTTAACGGTCCTACAGTCTGGACGTTGTCTATGTGTTCTTCATGATTATTTGACCTTTTAACACCGTTGACCTACGAGGCTGGTTCACTCTAATGAGGCAAGTGGTTGAGGTGACTTTCTTTTCCAGCGACTTTAGGTTCTCGAGCAGCTTCCGATCTGCTGCTGGAACACTGGGTATGTAGTGAACCATCTGGTATCAACAGTGGAGTATGTGCGTACACGCCCAGAGCCGAATTAGCAGGTTATAAGATTTATGGAGAGAGAGAGAGAGAGAGAGAGAGAGAGAGAGAGAGAGAGAGAGAGAGAGAGAGAGAGAGAAAGAGAGAGAGAGAGTATGGCGCCTGAAGTCAAACGTCTGAAGTGTAATAACTGCCTCTTCTTGCATTACGACGGGGCAGTTGGAACGAGGCGTCAAGTTGGTAATGATGTAAACCACAGCCACAAGTTTGGCTAACAAGGGACGAGGGTGATTACTGGCTGGTCGCGCTCAACAAAATTACGTCTGGAACAAAGACATATTCGTGATGAAAGACACACCAGGGATGAGACACTTGGTAACCAAGAGAGGTCATTGTACTCAGTAAAGAGATAAATCGATAAGACATGGTGATAAATGGGGAGACCTACTGTAACTAAAGAGATGATTATATAAATAAGCGAGAAATGGGAACGACTGGGTAAACGGTTCACCCATAACCGCAAATTGTCCTCAACGGCACCTGTTGTGTCTGTGGTGTACAAAACACAGGGATAAACTACGTAGAAGCCGAGGTGCGCTCCGGACAACCTCTCCGTCGTATGTAAGTCATGACTGACGGATTTTACAGATGACCCACGTCACTCAGTCCACAGTAAACCATCGAGGCTACAGAAACGTGACTCACTGTAGTGCTGGCAGAACATAGAGCCGAAGTTCTTCGATGGCCTCCTACAAGATCATCTGTGTGGCGGTAGAGGGATGGAGTTAAGAAGATTTTGAGCGATTGAGGCCTAAACACAGAGGAGGGCGAGAGGCGTGCAAGGAATAGAGTGAATTGGAATGATGCGGTATACCGGGGTCGACGTGCTGTCAATGGACTGAACCAGGGCATGTGAAGCGTGTTGGGTAAACCAAGAAAAGGTCTGTTGGGCCTGGATTTGGATAAGGAGCTGTGGTTTCGTTGCATTACACATGAAAGCTAAAGACTCAATGCGAACGAATGTGGCCTTTTGGCTGTATTCCTAGTGCTACCTTGATAGAGCAGGGGATAGCGATGTTGTTTTCCTGTGGGGCGGGGTAGCAACAAGAATGGATGAAGGCAAGCAAGAATATGTGAATGTGTATGTATGTAATGTCTGTGTATGTGCATGTATATGTATGTATATGTACGTATATGGGTATATATATATATATATATATATATATATATATATATATATATATATATATATATATATATATATATATATATATATATATATTATATATATATATATATGTATGTATATGTATATATATATATATATATATATATATATATATATATATATATATATATATATATATATATATATATATATATATATATATATATATATCCCTGGGGATAGGGGATTAAGAATACTTCCCACGTATTCCCTGCGTGTCGTAGAAGGCGACTAAAAGGGGAGGGAGCGGGGGGCTGGAAATCCTCCCCTCTCGTTTTTTTTTAATTTTCCAAAAGAAGGAACAGAGGGGGCCAGGTGAGGATATTCCGAAAAAGGCCCAGTCCTCTGTTCTTAACGCTACCTCGCTAATGCGGGAAATGGCGAATAGTTTGAAAAAAAAAAAAATATATATATATTATTATTTATTTTATTTTGCTTTGTCGCTGTCTCCAGCGTTTGCGACGTAGCGCAAGGAAACAGACGAAAGAAATGGCCCAACCCACCCCATACACAATATATATATACATACACGTCCCCACACGCAAATATACATACCTATACATCTCAATGTACACATATATATACACACACAGACACATACCTATATACCCATGCACACAATTCACACTGTCTGCCTTTATTCATTCCCATCGCCACTTCGCCACACATGGAATAACATCCCCCTCCCCCCTCATGTGTGCGAGGTAGCACTAGGAAAAGACAACAAAGGCCCAATTCGTTCACACACAGTCTCTAGCTGTCATGCAATAATGCCCGAAACCACAGCTCCCTTTCCACATCCAGGCCCCACACAACTTTCCATGGTTTACCACAGACGCTTCACATGCCCTGATTCAATCCACTGACAGCACGTCAACCCCGGTATACCACATCGATCCAATTCACTCTATTCCTTGCCCTCCTTTCACCCTCCTGCATGTTCAGGCACCGATCACACAAAATCTTTTTCACTCCATCTTTCCACTTCCTATTTGGTCTCCCACTTCTCCTCGTTCACTCCACCTCCGACACATATATCCTCTTGGTCAATCTTTCCTCACTCATTCTCTCCATGTGCCCAAACCATTTCAAAACACCCTCTTCTGCTCTCTCAACCGCGCTCTTTTTATTTCCACACATCTCTGTTACCCTTACGTTACTTACTCGATCAAACCACCTCACACCACACATTCTCCTCAAACATCTCATTTCCAGCACATCCATCCTCCTGCGCACAACTCTATCCATAGCCCACGCCTCGCAACCATACAACATTGTTGGAACCACTATTCCTTCAAACATACCCATTTTTGCTTTCCGAGATAATGTTCTCGACTTCCACACATTCTTCAACGCTCCCAGTATTTTCGCCCCCTCCCCCACCCTATGATCCACTTCCGCTTCCATGGTTCCATCCGCTGCCAGATCCACTCCCAGATATCTAAAACACTTTACTTCCTCCAGTTTTTCTCCATTCAAACTTACCTCCCAATTGACTTGACCCTCAACCCTACTGTACCTAATAACCCTGCTCTTATTCACATTTACTCTCAACTTTCTTCTTTCACATACTTTACTAAACTCAGTCACCATCTTCTTCAGTTTCCCACATGAATCAGCCACCAGCGCTGTATCATCAGCGAACAACAACTGACTCACTTCCCAAGCTCTCTCATCCCCAACAGACTTCATTCTTGCCCCTCTTTCCAAAACTCTTGCATTCGCCTCCCTAACAACCCCATCCATAAACAAATTAAACAACCATGGAGACATCACACACCCCTGCCGCAAACCTACATTCACTATATATATATATATATATATATATATATATATATGTCTGGTCATTATCTTGTGGAGGCGAAGGTGTAGATTTGTAGAGGTTTTCAGAAAAGAAGAGAGAATGTTGGGGTGAAGAGAGTGGTGAGAGTAAGTGAACTTGGGAAGGAGACTTGTGTGAGGAAGTACCAGGATAGACTGAGTACAGAATAGAAAAAGGTGAGAACAAAGGAGGTAAGGGAAGTGGGGGAGGAATGGGATGTATTTAGGGAAGCAGTGATGGCTTGCACGAAAGATGCTTGTGGCATGAGAAGAGTGGGAGGTGGGTTGATTAGAAAGGGTAGTGAGTGGTGGGATGAAGAAGTAAGATTATTAGTGAAAGAGAAGAGAGAGGCGTTTGGACGATTTTTGCAGGGAATAAATGCAATTGAGTGGGGGATGTATAAAAGAAAGAGGCAGGAGGTCAAGAGAAGGGTGCAAGAGGTGAAAAAGAGGGCAAATGAGAGTTGGGGTGAGACAGTATCATGAAATTTTAGGGAGAATAAAAAGATGTTTTGGAAGGAGGTAGATAAAGTGCGTAAGACAATGGGGAGGTGATAACAAGTAATGGCGATGTGAGAAGGAGGTGAGGTGAGTATTTTGAAGTTTTATTGAATGTGTTTGATGATAGAGTGGCAGATATAGGGTGTTGTGGTCGAGGTGGTATGCAAAGTGAGAGGGTTAGGGAAGATGATTTGGTAAACAGAGAAGAGGTAGTAAAAGCTTTGCGGAAGATGAAAGCCGGCAAGGCAGCGGGTTTGGATGGTATTGCAGTGGAATGTATATAAAAAAGGGGATGACTGTGTTGTTGACTGGTTGGTAAGGTTATTTAATGTATGTATGACTGATGGTGAGGTGCCTGAGGATTGGCGGAATGCTTGCATAGTGCCATTGTACAAAGGCAAAGGGGACAAAGATGAGTGCTTAAATTACAGAGGTATAAGTTTGTTGAGTATTCCTGGTAAATCGTATGGGATGGTATTGATTGAGAAGGTGAAGGCATGTACAGAACATCAGATTGGGGAAGAGCAGTGTGATTTCAGAAGTGGTAGAGGATGTGTGGATCAGGTGTTTGCTTTGAAGAATGTATGTGAAAAATACTTAGAAAAGCAAATGGATTTGTATGTAGCATTTATGGATCTGGAGAAGGCATATGATAGAGTTGATAGAGATGCTCTGTGGAAGGTATTAAGAATATATGGTGTGGGAGGCAAGCTGTTAGAAGCAGTGAAAAGTTTTTATCGAGGATGTAAGGCATGTGTACGTGTAGGAAGAGAGGAAAGTGATTGGTTCTCAGTGAATGTAGGTTTGCAGCAGGGTGTGTGATGTCTCCATGGTTGTTTAATTTGTTTATGGATGGGGTTGTTAGGAAGGTGAATGCAAGAATTTTGGAAAGAGGGGCAAGTATGAAGTCTGTTGTGGATGAGACAGCTTGAGAAGTGAGTCAGTTGTTGTTCGCTGATGATACAGCGCTTGTGGCTGATTTATGTAAGAAACTGCAGAAGCTGGTGACTGAGTTTGGTAAAGTGTGTGAAAGAAGAAAGTTGAGAGTGAATGTGAATAAGAGCAAGGTTATTAGGTACAGTAGGGTTGAGGGTCAAGTCAATTGGAAGGTAAGTTTGAATGGAGGATTACTGGAGGAAGTGAAGTGATTTAGATATCTGGGAGTGGATTTGGCAGCGGATGGAACCATGGAAGCGGAAGTGAATCATAGGTTGGGGGAGGGGGCGAAAATTCTGCGAGCCTTGAAAAATGAGTGTAAGTCGAGAACATTATCTCGGAAAGCAAAAATGGGTATGTTTGAAGGAATAGGGGTTCCAACAATGTTGTATGGCTGCGAGGCGTGGGCTATGGATAGAGTTGTGCGCAGGAGGGTGGATGTGCTGGAAATGAGATGTTTGAGGACAATATGTGGTGTGAGGTGGTTTGATCGAGTAAGTAATGTAAGGGTAATAAAAAGAGTGTGGTTGAGAGAGCAGAAGAGGATGTTTTGAAAAGGTTTGGTCACATGGAGAGAATGAGTGAGGAAAGATTGACCAAGAGGGTATATGTGTCGGAGGTGGAGGGAACGAGAAGTGGGAGACCAAATTGGAGGTGGAAAGATGGAGTGAAAAAGATTTTGAGTGATCGGGGCCTGAACATGTAGGAGGGTGAAAGGCATGCAAGAAATAAAGTGAATTGGAACGATGTGGTATACCGGGGTCGACGTGCTGTTAATGGATTGAACCAGGGCATGTGAAACGTCTGGGGTAAACCATGGAAAGTTCTGTGGAGCCTGGATGTGGAAAGGGAGCTGTGGTTTCGGTGCATTATTACATGACAGCTAGAGACTGAGTGTGAACGAATGTGGCCTTTGTTGTCTTTTCCTAGCGCTACCTCGCACACATGAGGGGGATGTTATTCCATGTGTGACGAGGTGGCGATGGGAATAAATAAAAGCAGACAGTATGAATTATGTACATGTGTATATATGTATATGTCTGTGTGTGTGTGTATATATATATATATATATATATATATATATATATATATATATATATATATATATATATATATATATATATACATCTGTGTGTACATTGAGATGTATAGGTATGTAAATTTGCGTGTGTGGACGTGTATGTATATACATGTGTATGGGGTAGGTTGGGCCATTTCTTTCGTCTGTTTCCTTGCGCTACCTCGCAAACGCGGGAGACAGTAAATGTTGCCTTTAGCAACAATAATACTATAAAGAATATCTTAAT